>NC_057881.1:12590844-12890844 GCF_019740435.1 Gambusia affinis | reverse complement strand
TAGCTGCAAATTCAAGGGTGAAAATCGGATGGGCAGACACACAGAACAATAGTTTATGAACCATAAAAGGCACAGCCTAATATTTTATCCAAAAATGTTAGTAATGGTTCTGGTTCTGCATCTGATTGGAAGAGTCTCCATTTTAAAAAGTCACATTTTTACACTCTAGAAACCATTTGCTAAAAAATTTACTCTTTGGTCTCCCAAAGCACAGTTTCCTTGTGGATGCATATCAGCTCTTCCTCTTGAGCTCCACGCAATGTTTCATTCATTTCATTCTGCACTAATAAGTCTGAATTTCTGAGTTTCAAGATAAAAAAAAAAACAACCAAATAATTCTGACCCAGAACTCTCTTTTCTTTGTTCATGTGGATAAACTAGTTGCATCAATAAAATAGAATAAAACAAACTTTATCAATGGATATCTGGCTTTTATTTTGGGACCATTTTAGGCAAATACAGGATTGGACCACCAATAATGGCAACAGTTTCCTTCACTCCATCAGGGTTTGGTGACAGAGTCAAATATCGTTGCTCTCAACAGAGAACCATTTGGTTCTACGACAACCAGAAAGCCGCCACAGCTCAACCCCATTACGCCACAACAAATAACTCTCCTAACATGTGATTCTCCCAGTAGCAGGGAAGTCTGTTTTCCAAGGAGGACCTCAGAGCAGGGAAGCAACTCATCAACACAGCATGAGGGAGTAAAGCAGCCAGCATTCACATCACACACAGCAAATTTAAACAAAGACCTCGTAGACTTACAGTAATGTTGCATTTCTTTCTACTCAAAAGTGATAAGAATGTTATTCTAGATAAAGTAAAAGTTTTGTCCCAGCAGAGAAGCTGCAGCTTCACTCATTATGTTGCTTTAGCAATGTGATAAAAACGTAATGGCCTGCAAAAACCTTCTCTGAGATCACCCAGCAGCACCAGCGGTTACGTCTTTAGCAGGGAGTGACACGTCGACCCACAGTGTGCTCCTTGCTAAACCACAAGCTGCACAAGTGTCTCTAACTGCAAATGTTATTTCTTACCAACCACACACTCACTTAAAATAGGCCACATTTCAATAAGCATGAAGAGTAAAAGCACTAATGCTAACTTAGAGGTTTCCTATTTATTTTGTGTAGTTTCAATGAAACTGCTTACATGAGGAGAGAGGATGAACCTGGTGACCAAAAAATAAATAAATAAAACCTCCAGGAAATGCTTACTAATAAAAAAAAATAATTACCTCCCCAGTTTACTCCATCCCATTTTCTTTTATGTTTTGATGATTGAATTCTGCTCAGTGCACAGGAAGCTGGACATTTAACAAACGCTCATTGCTAGTCAGAGCAACGCGCCCTCCTCCAGACTCAATCTTCGCTTTAATTCCCCCAGGTGTACATGTCTCCAATGGACAGGAGTGTCAAACAGGGCATGCAGCGTAATTGTAAAATCTGGGGCCACGGCTCCACTGTTTGCCTTCAAATGATGGGGATGCTGTTCCTGCTTGTTAAAGCCTAAGTGACTGTGAAATGTGTGTAGTCTGCTAAACGACATCTCGACAGCCACTGATGAAGCGCCGTCCGCCAAGCAGTCAGAGATGGCGCGATTATAATTGATCCTTTTCAGAACAAGGACGCTCCAGATCCAGCAGAGACATTTTAATGAGCGCAGAAATGTATGTGGATGTTACATGGGAACACTTTGAAAGCACATAACAGGGTCTTAAAGGCTAAAGATACAAACATTTGCGTAATTTAATATTGTTTATACAAAAAGAAATGACAAAACATTGAAATAAAAACCATCTTTGGAAAATATTTCCATCATTCCTTCTGTGAGTTGACATAAATGCAGAAGAAAGGCTGACATCACTCTGAACTACGGAAACCCAAGGAGTCCATTGGTGACAAAAAAAATCCAAATTTTCTACAAAATTAAATCTTCAAATAATCATTAGAATCAATTCATCGTCTTGCCCTATTTGTACTGTATATTACCTATTAATAAGATTTAATCTAACAGTAGGACTTTTAACCTGGGTATTCGCCTCAATGGTCTTTCCTCTTGTAATAAACAGTTTAGTAGCCCACCCTTGTCCTCGTTTTCTTCTAACGTTTCTCCCGCCTTTTGTACAACAGCTGCAAACACCCACCCTGATCGCCATCCAAATTCCAGGATTAGCAGTCCGCTATGAATAACGGCGAGTTAAAACTGTCACAAAGCATTTGCCATTCGCCGCCACGCAGTCGGTTGCTTACAGGGTGACGGGGATTTAGCGATGCGCAGATTTCCCGCGCTGACCCTTCTGACATGTGTGCGTTTTAAGCTGCAAAAGCCTCCCTGTCACTTCTGCACAATGCACACATAGTAGCACAATAGTATAAGATTGAGCCTCTTGAGATATTTTCCTCTAAATCCTTCGACTTCAATCTGGGTTTTAAATACCGAAAGACATTCATTGCTGCTGTCAATCAGTGGTTTGAAAAAAAAAAAAAAGTACATTTATGTAAAGACAATGATCTTACTCGCTTCCAGAGAGAAATTGTTATTCATTTACCATGTTTTTATGAAAAGATGCCACCAGAAAGAGAAGTCATCAATGTTTAGCATATCACACAGGGAAGTGCTGTGAATGCAAAGGGAAGCTAAAACAAAGTGCAAATTGTGTTTGCTGAAGTGAATGTCAACTTGTGTGACAGCCAGACTGCTGCGGGGTATCTGCCAGCATATTCAACAACCGCGCACATCAACGGGAGCTGAAGGAGGGGGCTTCTGTTGGCTCTGTTTACATGTCTATGTGTGCGTGTCAGCGTGTGTGAATAAGATAAATGAGAACCGCCAGAGTGTGAAAAAAAGGGGGGTTTATTTGGCAGGTGAGCAGAAGGGTGGATTTGTTGTTGAATTGAGTGTGTTTCTCATCTGCATACCATACAGGAAGCAGTACAGTGAGGTGTGTTTGGCCACGCAGGCGTGCCTGACAGCTTCAACATCAGGTGGAGTTAAAGAGGTCGCTCATGTCATCGTGAGTGAATTAGGGTGTTTATAAAACTCGGCTTATACAGACGCATCCTACCATCAGTGACTCTACCGCTGCTGTTTGTGCACGTGACTGGCGTTCGCGCTGTTCACTGCTTCATCCTTTTGAAAATTTTGTTTGAAATGAGAAAGTTTGCATGGCAAAAACCCTTTAGGATTCATCTAAAGAGAGGAAGAATCTTCTAAAATCAACTAAATAATCTGGTAGTTCAGTTTCAGCTGTGACATTTACTTACAATTTAACTTTAGGAATTATGTATTTTAATGGTTTTTGTCAGTTTTAGGTGACTGTGACTTGCATTTAATTAAATACTAAAAATGTTTGAATATTACAAAGGACCAAAGAAAATACATATCTTACATAAAATGTTACGCTGTGGACACATTATGACCTACATAATCAAGAGATTATTACCAGGAGGGTGAGCCACAAGAGGTGTGCTGTTCAATGTGGGTTGTATCTAAGAGAAGTGTTGGAAAACTGAGTGGAAGAAAGAACTGTGGTTAAAAATAAAAATGGTTTACACTGCAGAAACAACAGCAGCAAATCCAATTGGGTTTTAATCTTGAGTATTTTATTTTATGTAAAGTGAATAATGTGTTGGTCTTTCTTACTTTTAATCAATGCATTTATGCATGAATCATTTGTTGTTCTTCTTGAATGAAAGACAGAAACAAACAAAGAAAGACAGAGAAAAAGAAAGAAGACTTTTCTCAAGATGCTGATTTTATTTACAGCATGCACCTAGTCCTTGCTGCCAAAAAGTACCAATGTCTTCTTTAATCCATGGCATCACTGTGATTGATATGTCACCAAGCTCTCCTGATCAAACACCCTCAGAGAATCTATGTGGCGTTGCAAAGAGGAAGATGAGAAACGACAAACCCAACGAAGCAAGACATGAACACTGGTTTTTAAGCAACCCGGGCTTCTTGAACACCTTACCAATATGAAAGGCTGATTACAATGCACTGAAGCAGAAAATCAGGCAAAAGGAGCCCCACCAAGTACTAAGTACTACACAACACATGGACATACTTGTGTTGTGTAGTACAAGAATATCTCACGATATTCTTGTCCAGTATTATAATTGTCTGAGAACTTGTATTTTGGTTTTATTAACTGTAACTATAATCATAACAGAAATTATAGCTGGAAATATTACTCAGAATAATAAGTCTATGTAACACATTTGACTCTTAATTACAATACTGAAATATATTTTTTGAAGAAACTAATTTATTCAGATGCACCTGAATCACCTGATTTGACTAAACTCATGCAACAGAGGGTAATATTTTATACCTGACTTACAGGATTTACCTATAATGGATAACTAGGAGAAACAATGTAAGCTGGTTGATTTGTTTCAAAGAAGGATTTTTTTTTCTCTCATTGTTTTCATGTTAAGAACACTTTCTGGATATGAAATAGCTCTTTTTGGGTAAACTAATACATATTAATTGACTGTTAGAAGTTGTCATTTTTTTCAACCACTAAAAAGGTACTGGCTTTGTGGTTCATAATATCAAAATGACCTTTCATTTATTTTATTTATTTATTTATGATTTGAGGTTACAAATTGTCAAATGGATGGCCATGAAAAAGAAATTCTGGGGCGGGACTTTGATATTATTTGAAAGGTTTATTACATAATGGAATAGTTTTATCTTCGGAGGAAATGATGCTAAATATCAAAGTACTCACACACATCAGTGTTTTCTTTGTGCATGTGTGCAAAGCTGTGACAACAAGACAAAGTCGAAAAGAATGAGGGAAGTTGATTTGCATCTTTAAGCAAGCACCTACCCTATTGAGGATTAAATTAGAAATGTGACAGCTTCCCATGTTTGTTCTGCAAAATGAGTCCAACACAGCTGACATGACCTTAAATAACGAATTAAAAGCATAAAAGAAGTTTATGAGCAGCAGCACACCTGATTTCTGACAATAAACAAGAAGTCTCACACAGATGCCAGGTGCTATTTGTTAACACTAAAATGTATGCCCAGATGGCAACAAGTTTCTCCTCTCACCATTTTTCTAATCCTGCTTTCAGCGCGACCACCGAGGCTGCCGCAGTCACTTCACCGCGCCGCTCCCTCCCTCTCTGTCTGCAGCTCAACTTTTCCAGAAACCCTCACAAATATATAAAACCCTCCATTTCCTGACCCTTCACAAATGACAACTTTTACACACTCACATGCGAAGGCTTGGAGAGGAGCGCTTACCCAGACACAGAGAAGCGAGGGGCGTTCAGCGGCTGCCTGAGTCCAAAGTAGCCGGGTTCCTTCAGTAAGCTTTTGGTCCAAAGCCTCCCGCCCCCCGGCGCTACGTTTGGAGGAGCAGAGGAACAGAAGCGGGGTTTCTGTGTTTGTGGGGGCTACAGGTAGAGATGAGTCTCGTTACGAAGACCGAGCGCATTTCAGGAGGACGACAGAGACGCGGTGCTTCTCAGTTCAGTTCAGTCCAGCCTGCTGCGCTGTGCGGCGGTCGCTCCGCCAGCTGTAGAGGCTGTAGCCTGGAACGCCGGTGGGAGGAGGAGCGGCGAAAAGCTGGAGCGCAAAGAGTCATGGGAAATGTAGTAGCATCGATTCGGCGCTCAGACAAATTTTGCTGTTAATTTTAGTTGGGTTTTTGCCTCCCAGTTCCAATCCAATTTGATTCAGATCACATCAAATTTATTTAACCAAGAACTGCATATTAAACAATGCTACATATTAAAAACATTTGTTTTGTACGTAGGCTTTATAGCAAAGGTTTGATTTGTAAGCCCAGTCCTCGGTTGGACCCTTTAGAACAGTGGTCCCCAACCACCGGGCCGCGGACCGGTACCGGTCCGTGGACCAATTGGTACCGGGCCGCGCAAGAAATAATAAAATATGTCCGTTCTATGTATTGAGTCTGGAGGAGCTTTTATTTTGAAAATCGTACACCGGATGCCGAGGGTTGAGTCTTGCGCCAGCTCACAGCGCGCACCCCCGTTCGACGATCCTCACAACGCGCATGCACCCCCGGTCCGCGGAAATTTACGAAGGCCTTGGCCGGTCCGCTGTAATAAAAAGGTTGGGGACCACTGCTTTAGAAGACAGTAAAATTAAAATTAAAGATTTCCGTCACACACAGAGTTTGTGCGAATATTAACGAGGAAAAACATAAAAAAATTGATATTAGAGAAAACTAATTCTCCACAACAAAGCAGACTTTGTGCCAATAAAAATATCCAATCATTGCATCAAATTCTTATTTTTAAAAATGTTTGTAACTGTTGGTTACACTATTAATTAATTTGTGCCGAAAAACAATGCTTCAAAATAACTAAAAGCCCCAAATCAATATGGCATTTGTGCTAATAAAGACTATACATGTTATGATAAAAGGTATGGGATTGTACAGTCAATGAGTCAGAAAAGTATTAAAAGTTCATTTATTTTAGTACATAAAATACTAATGGGCATGTATAGATTAATTACACACTGGCTGATGTTTTAAGAGATGTATTTATGTTACTTATGATGATTTTCTACTTTAAACTAGTAAAAACACTACACAAAAAATTCAGCCAAATGATTTAATTGGTCAATTTGCATTTCATGCGTGTCCATCTAGGCTAAAGGAAAATATATTGAAGTTTTGGTTGAATTAAATAGCACTTTTTTGAAATAGTTTTATAAAAATAAAAAAAAACTAAAGATTTTAGTAATTTATGTTTTGATTATAATTCAAGATTATTATAAATTGTCAGCTCTTCAAAGTTTTGAATTGATTAGTGAGGGTATTTTTGTTTGTTTTCAGAGTTTTCCTGTGTGGTTTATGAACTGTATGTAATGGAGTCTTCTGCCCAGTTTTTATTTTGGTTGCATTTTGAAATAGCGATGGTTTTATAAATAGCTACAACAAAGTATGACTTCAGTGCCCTGCATAAAGGGTTCATAAAATTTTTTGTGCAGAGCTGCACAGTGGAAAAAAACCAGTGCACAGTTTCTGTTGTAGTACAGATAAAAATCTACTAAAGTACGGCATGTATCTGCATTCTTCTTCGAGTTAATGCCCTAACCCTAACCACTTTTTGCTCAAATAATAGCAGGAGCTATGACTTTTGGGCTATGACTCTACAAGCTTTACAGATCTAAAACTAGCGATGTTTATCTTTACAAAAAGACTTCAAGCTAAGTCAGATTGGATGAAGAGCATTTTGAATTATCTTTGTTTTTGTCTCGCCACGTGTTCTTTTGGTGTTAGGTCAGGACTTTGACTGGGACATTGCAGCACTTGAAAATGCTTTGATCTATTGCACTGTATATCTTACTGTATATTTAACATCATTGCCCCACTGAAAGGTGAACCTCCTTCCCCAAGCATTTTGCAATCTCTAACCTGGTTTTCTTCCAGGGTTGCCATGTATTTAGCTCCATCCATCTTCCCTTTTTTTGGCCAACTTCCTTGCCCCTGCTCTCAGCTGTTTCTCTAATAAAAACTTTTCTTGGCCTGCTTAGGTGATTGCTCAGTTGTCAGCTCACTTGGATGGCCTCTTACTGCTACTTAACTCTGTCTCAAAGTTCTTCACAAACTGTCTGCTGTGTTTCTTGGTCGTTTTGATGCTGTTTAGTCTCTAACAAATCTCTGAGGCCTTCGCAGAACAGATTTATAGAAACTATATAACTATGAAAATATGAAAGTATTTGCTAATTAGATAACTATTGAAGGTGAATGGTGTCATAGTAAATATGGCTAAATCCAGATTCAGATTTAAAGTTTTAAAAAGGTTTTCAAAACCATGCATCATTTTCATTGTGCACCACTTTGCCGTTGTGTTTTATCTAAAATCCCAATAGAAACACAAAGCCTTTCGGTTACAACATGGCAAAATGTGATAAGGAATATTTTTTTAAAAAGCACTGATTTGCATAGATGTTTATTGTATACATTTTGACCTTCTGACCGCTGTCTCAAATGTTAATCTATGAAAAGTAAAAGGTAAACACTCCTTCATCCCTACAGCAATTTCACTTTTCAATGCAGTACAAGCCAGGAGGAATTGTGTCTAATAGGATAGTTGATTACCTGATTTCTATTTTGATTATTTCACATTTGTTAATGGTGTTGGTAGTAATTGTTGGCTAACAACATACACTGTTGGTACTATCCCTATCTTGTCTGGACAGCTACTGATGTTGTATCAGCACACTGTATTGTCCCTTATTTTTAGCACTTTGATTGTCTTTTGATTTTTATGTATTTTTTAAAAAAGTTTTTACTTGCTGTAACATTACTTACCTTTTTTGGACTCAAGTAAACCTGAACCTGGTCCTGAACCTGAACCTGATTAACCAGCATTAGCTGGGTTGCATAAAATTTTTCTTCGTACAGTTTTTTTTTTTTTTCTTTTTTTTTTTTTAATAGCATACCTGGAGGGATTTCTGCAGATTTTATTTTAATCACTTATAGATGAAAATAAATACCATTTTTCTGGTATTTTTCTGGATTTATGCGTTCTATGATTAATGAGGTCCATGTGAAATTACATTACAGAGGGTTAGAGAGAAGGATAAAAAGATTGCATATAATTCAGTTTTTGGAGTATGCATACTTGCAGAAAATCCCCTGTGATTCAAAAGAAGCAGACACTTGAGTGATGAATATAATAAAGGCAACGTGAAACACCTGGGTTCAGACTATTAATGTCTACAGTGCAGATGCATTCCTGATTTAACCTTAAGAAAGAATAACTACTAGGAAAAGCTGATGTATTTTACAGTAAAACAAAGAGGGAGGGTTGTAACCGTTTTTTATTTGCAATAACTCCCAGGAATATCAATGACACGCACAAGAAGAAAAGTGATGCATTTGCTTCCATTAAAAGCAAATCTTTAAGCTCAGACTGAGACCGTGATAGATGAAATTCTACACCAAGACAATAAGTTGTTTTCCTTTCAGGTCAAACATTCCCTCGTGCATTCATTGTTTCTCAGCAGCCTCTCCCCCATTTTCTTACTGCCTGCGCAAAGAGTACATTTCCTAAACAGCTTGCTGTTTGCATGTGTGTGTGTGTGTGTGTGTGGTGCATGTGGGGTGTGTAGAGGAAATGCTTCTGCCTTTCAGTAGCCTTATGTCTAAATTTAGAGTACCCCGGCTGTCAGAGGCCAGCTCGGACTGATGGCCGCTCAGGAAAGAGACTTGAGGCGTGTTAAAGTCGGGGACAAATTGTGTTCAGCTGGGCTGTGCTCAGCTGAGAATAACACGTTTGCTCCTTGTACGCCCTGAAAAACAAGAGGATCTATAAATATCCCCAAACAGCAAGGAGAGTTTCAGGAAGTGTGAATGTAATGGTGAACAATGTTAAATGGGGCGACAAGTTGGGTCATCTGTCATAAAACAAGATCATTTATGAGAAATGAGAGATATGATCATCTAAGAGTCATTCTTAGGTCATAGATGAGGTTGAGATTACATTTATTGTAGTCAGATGAGGAAAAAGAAAACAAAAGGCCAACAATGCAATTCCAAACCTGCAAGGAACCGATTAGTGTCTTTTTTTTTTATCTGTTTGCTGGCAGTGCATTGTTTGTGTCTTTTTGATTATGAGATGTGCATCTATGTCTGTCTGTTTGGAGAGCAGCACCTCCTTTATTGACTCAGTTCCTGACAGACCCCTCTCGCTCCCTCTGTTGTTTGTTTGCCCTCTAATGTGATTCGGTTCTGCCAGAAGAAGATGATAGCAGCAAAGAGTCTCAGTCGGTTTGCCTCTGGGCTTTCCTTTAATGGGTTTTGGCCTATAACCAGGGACAAAACTCTGCTTTTTCCATCAGTATCATTTTGTATTTTAAATCAACATTTTGCCCAAATAATGCTGAAAAACCATTGACAGAGAGCTCAAATGCAATATGGAAAAATCTGGATGCAAAATCAATTCTAAGTTTTAAAAATCATAAGTAAGTATTGAAGAAGAAAACAGTTTGAAGGAGAAAAATACTTCCACATTTTTTTTTGTTTCTGCTATGACCACTGTACCTCATTGGCCACCCCTTCCTTTTGTTTTTTAATGCTCTATTTAAAACTAAATGATTTTCTAAATTAAACTGGGTATGTATTCAATTAGTGCTTGTTGCATATGCATGAATTGGAGCAGCGACAGCAAAAGCATGGTCTGCTCTAAGTTTCTGCTTGGATTTAAGTAAGAAGCTGCTATTTGTCTAAGGGATAAATAAATGCCAGTGTCTACTTTTCAAATTGTGAGTGATAATAAAGTTGAGAAAAGTCTCTGGGAACTGAACTGTAAAGATCCAGAATGATTTAAGTCGATTGTATGAGAAAGACAAAATTTGCTTTATACTGAAATCATCAGTATCATCAATGATGTAAACCACATTTGTCTTTATTGAATTTGGATTTGTGCAGTGAAAATAGATGACCTGAAATAAGTAAAAAATAAAGTCAAACAAACTTGAATTTGAACTACTTTGCAAAACTCTACAATCTCTGTGAGAGATTACAGCCACAAGCTATTAATATTGAATCAGGTACTGCTGCCAGTCTTTTGGGATTGTTGTTATGGTTCAAAGGCAACTGAAAAACTAACCATATATTAAAAGAAAAGCCTAAAAGACTGATTTATTTAATTCAAATTAACTTAGAAATCAAAATTTTGTGTATGAAGTGTGATAGTGAGTGAAATCAGTGGTGTAGAGTGTGCATGTTTCTATGGTATATGTGTTATAATGTGCAAGAAAAAATAACCTATGAGACAAAATGGCATCGTACCTGAAGAGATAGAACACACATTAGTCAGCAGTTATAGTTAAAAAAGTTATATTGTATTGTATTGTATTGTATTGTATTGTATTGTATTGTATTGTATTGTATTGTATTATTTGTAGACCCAAAGTGGGAAATATTCACTTTGGAATATTCCCCATCCTCTGCCGCCCTCTAGTGGGTTCAACTAGAAACTTCACTTCCTGTCGAGGTAGGATGTCACCATCCCAGAAAACATGGCTGCCACCAGTAAAACTACCGTGTTATTGAAAGCTGTGAAGAAAATAACCATCCAGTTCTGTCCGTTCGAGTCAAATGTCCGCTCAACAAGGTGAGGAACCTTCGCTCAGCTTTACTGTTGTGTTATAATGCTGTTGTTTTACAAATTGTGTGTAATAATGGCAGGATTGTTATTAGTGAGAAAATAGCCGATACTATAACGAAGACCAACCATCAAGAACCGGGATTTGCCTATCGCTGTTCTAAAGGGTTAAAAAGCTGAAGCTGTCCTTTTTATTAATTGTTTAATGCACCTGCATATCGCTGGTAGTTCACAGTCAAGAGCTCGAAAGTAAAAAATACTTATTGCTCAGCTGTAAAATTCAAGACATGAAGTGACTGCTCAAAGATGGTGTGTCCTTTCAATAGATGTAATAAGTAAGTCTAGACTTGTATAGTTTTTCCACATTCAATTTTCTTTTCTTAATAGTTAAAAAAAGTCTCCTATTACCGGATGGTTTTCTCTAAAACCACTCTTATAAGGCTCAAAGGAAATAGTTAGTATGAAGCATTCAGATTTTATTATTAATGAATATTCCTCCTCTTATGTTTATAATTGTTTAGCATGTCTCTGTCGTTTATGGGATTGACTTCATTTATCAACTAACATGCGGCTAAGGTTTAACGCACCAGAGTAAGAATAATTTTTACATGTAGTCTTGATGTGGAGGACTCAAAGACCCTGTTGCATGCTTGTCTTTTCAGAGAGTTTCTGGCTCTGGTGGGTTCAGAGAAGGCCCGCTCCACCAACATGAACTGTGAGGTGATTTCTGTGGTGAAACATGACAAGTCGGAACCAGTAATCGACGTAACATATGGTAAGAAATCGGGCCTTAGCTGTTTTTTTTCCAATGATTATCAGTTGAATATTAATGGGATCTGATCTGTTAGGTAATGTTCTACTGCTCAACAGAAGGAACATCATAGGAGATTCAGTGTCTAATAAGTTATGATTATATTGTCTAAATATACATAGACATGTTAAGTGGTGGAGAGCTGCAGTAGTTCAGATTCCAAACAACAAATGCGTAGAAAGAAACGTTCAAACATATTTCTAGTTTCAGCAGTATTGCAAAGGTAGAATTTGTTGTCCCCACCCACTAACTAATGAAGTCTGAATTTTATGCTGTGAAGGGGAACCTCCAGCTCAACAAGTTGAGGGATGAGGATTGCTGTGTGATTGGAGTTGTGGTATAAAATCTACTTGTAGAATACAGACATATAGAAAAGTGTGGTCAGCCAATGAAATGTTCAGTTCTTTTGGAAGAAAGGCTCACATATTGATGCCTGACCTCTTTATTTTATCCTGTAAACAAAGCTCTTATAAACCACAAAAAACCATTGTCCTCATTATTATAAAATCAACAAACACATTTTTCTTAGCTAATAAAAAAGTTATTAGGACATCCTAATCCCTAGCAGTTAGTGAATCCATACCCACTTTGGTAAATGTTTCCTCTTTGCTCACCTCCCTTGAAAACTGAACTCTTGTGTCTTTCTGGTGGTAGAGACATGCAATGACAGCATTAAGACTCTGTTCTATATTTTGTGACGACTTTTTATTGTTTTTAGAGACTTCTTTTCAACAACTTTCAGCCTGCTCTCCGTGAGAACTTCCTTGGACTGCCGGTTTTAAACGACCTTCATCTGTGGTCCGTTTTCCGTAATGTGAAGCAGCAGATTTATGCCCGTTTGTAATTGTTGCCGACCGAGTTGTGAATAAATCTATGGATGTGCTAATTTATTTCTCACGAGAAATTGTGCTCTTGTTACATTCCACTGAAAGCTCATTTGTTCAGTTTTTCTTGTCTGTTTGTACCTGAATTGATATTAAGTATCCAATGAATGTCAGAAAAAAAAAAAAACATACAGACTGTTGGAGGGTATTGTGATTATTATTTTTTTTTATCACATGACTGCATCTGAGTTCAAAGCCTTGTGTTAAAAATTCTGAATAGCTCTAAGTTTCTGAGAAGACTTAATCTGCCATCAGTAACAAACACTTCATATATCGACATTACTGTTTTTCCTCCATGTTTTACCTCATTTAGTTCCTGGTGCTTTGATTAGCGTGAGCTGCAGCACGTTTCTGCCCCACAGTTCACAAATATTTGGCGTAGGTCAGCAGAGTCTCTTTGTGGTAACTGACATTTGCTCAGAGTTAACTTTCCCTGTGTTTCACTCCTCACACAGTGCCGTCTCCTCTCAGTCATCTCATTGTGTCTTCTGTTTTTTTTTTTTTTTTTTGTAAACCACAGTGGATGGAGAGAGGCTGGTGATGAAGGGGGAATGGTTGACTTGCCGTGAGATGATGAGCGCGTTTCAGTCCCGCTGCAAAGACAAGGACCTGCAGACCAAAGCCGGAGCCAAAAAATGACCACCTGTTTGAATTTGCTTGTATTTATATATGTGTGTGTGTGTAATCTTGGAAATGTACAATAAAACAATATGTTTAGGTAAATATGACTCCTTTTGTAAGTTATATAGAATTGTTTAACACTCTTTATGAATTTTGTTTTAACTCAGTACCTCAGATGCACTTTTTTGTAAGTGACAGCCCAATCAATTAAAATTGTTTTGAGTAACAAAGCAGTTGAGTAAGTACAGAGTCAGTGGAATCTAACATTTTGTTAGACACAGCTGGACTTTATGAAATTAAGCAAAAAAAAAAAAAAAAAAAAGCAGTCCAAGTGAAACTAACGCAACTATCATATGTAACAGACATAAATATAAGATCAAGTTAACCATTTTCAATAGATTTTAATGTACCTGCCATTCATTTGCATGAATGTTCATCCTTTCATCCATTTGCCATTTCATCCATCCGGCTGTCCATCCGTTCACAAATTTGTTTGTATGTTTGTCCTTTACTTCACAGTTATCAGCTAATTCTCCAGATTAACATGTCTTGGCACTGGTCAATCAGATTGCAATGTAAAAATAAGCAAACATGAATGACATTTTCCCTGGTGGTGACTTTACTTCCCACTAAGCTTTTGAAACACATTTTTGCTTTTTAATGTGAGCCTCTCTCTCTCATTCATCACCTGTATCTTGTTTGTTTGATTTCTCCACACCTGTTTTCTTATAGTCAGTTTTGGCCTAATATGAGTGAGCAGGTATTATTCCTCCCTTTAAGATTCTCACGTTATTGGCTCTAGTTTGAACTCACTTCAGATTAACTTTAATCATGTTATTGAATTCATGCTGTATCAATACATTCTTGCACTGCTGAATTCTTTCAGATTTATTTTTTTATACCTTCAGATCCTTCTGAGATAACTTCAAACATAGGACAAACTAAAAAGAAATAAAAAACCCGATTACGGTAAAAAAAAATAAAATAAAATAAAATATATATACACTCACAGATTTAATAAACAGCATTGTAAGTAAAAGGTTAGGATTATCGGAGGCGGGACTTAAGTAATTTAAATATCTGACTTGTGACATAGAGGGATGCGATTGGCTTCACGTGCGTTTACGGGGGAGATAAAAAAAAAAAATCGAGCTGGCCCTTTAAAAGCACTCACTGCCTGACTAGTTCAACATATTGGTCAGAGAAAGTTAAGAATTGTTGTGAAGGATAATCACACCAAAGACTGCGACAATGGTTGACCAGTTTGTGGGAACATGGAAGATGATTTCCAGTGAGAACTTTGATGACTACATGAAGGCACTGGGTGAGCTCTTATTAAATTGAGCAAAGTAGGGTTTTTATGAATACTGAAGTCGTTGAATTTCCCCGAAATTTTATTCATTTTTTTGTTCTTCCGTGCTGCAGGTGTGGGTTTTGCCACCCGGCAAGTGGGGAACCGAACCAAGCCTAACTTCGTGATGAGCGTGGATGATCAGGGGATGATCTGTATGAAATCTCAGAGCGCCTTCAAAACTACCGAGGTCAAATTCAAGCTTAACGAGCCTTTCGAGGAGACGACTGCTGATGACCGGAAGACGAGGGTTAGTTTGTTGGGTCTTAATGATTTCAACATTTGGATTTGGAAGGAGTCGCAGCTTTGTCATTTCTTAATTTTTAAAAATTTATTTTAAAACCCCAAATGCTGGAGTTTAACAGTGTCGCTCTCTCCTCTTCTCCGCCCTGCAGACTGTGGTTAGTCTGGACAGCGGCAAGCTTATTCAGAAACAAAGTTGGGATGGTAAAGAAACAAA
This sequence comes from Gambusia affinis, assembly GCF_019740435.1. Lineage (NCBI taxonomy): Eukaryota > Metazoa > Chordata > Actinopteri > Cyprinodontiformes > Poeciliidae > Gambusia > Gambusia affinis. The sequence continues at coordinate 12,875,606 of NC_057881.1, read as the reverse complement.
CATCGAAAGGGAAATCTCTGATGGCAAACTCGTGGCGGTAAGTATCTTTTTTTTTTTTTTTTTTTTTTTTTTTTTTAAGCCAATGAAGACCCACCTTAATACTTCAAACTGCATGTTGTAGAGAAATGAGGTCAAATGACTGAAGTTATAAAATAGGATTGCTTTTTATCTTCTTGGACGATGTGGAAGAACTGAGGGGTTCCTTTTGGAAGTCTTGAGTCACACTATCAAAGCAAAAAACTGAATCTTTTTACTTTGCTTTCATTTCTATTTCCATGTATTTAAGGGCAGTTTTGGCTCAGCTAGTCTTTTAGTATTGTGAAAAGCTATTATGTTTTTCTTTCTTTTTAAAATGCTGGAATGAGATCAATTTTACCACACAAAATAAGCATAGCAATAGAAATTCATACTAAATCTTGTTTTTCCTCGCTCTCTTCCTTGACATCGCCTTCTGCATAACTTTCTAAAGACATGCTCCAGATAATATGTCTGGATTCTCTCCACAGAAATGCATAATGGGAGATGTTGTGGCCGTGAGGACGTACGTGAAGGAGTGATGTTGATACTGGATGACCGGCTCAGTTCAATGAGCATGCTCCCAAACTGAAATGGCATGTTCTGCTCTCTGTACAATTGTTGCCAAAGTCTGCTTTTTGTATCTTGTTGCCCTCATCTTGACACCGTCATGGGGTTTTGTTTGAAACTCTTATGGTGGATTTTGTGAATAAAAGCTTAGCTTGAGAATCTATCAAATGTCTGACTCTTTTTGTCATTGAGTCTTAATCAAGGTCACCTTCTAAGATGTTCAAATGCTGGGAAATGTTTGAATAGAAGTTCTCTGGCTTCCAGATTTATCTAATGAGCTGCTTTTAATTCCAAAGGCTGTGTTTCCACGTGCTCAAGGGTTATGAAACATTTTTTTTTTTTTTTCCCCTCCATAGGTCCTTTAAAGGTCAAAACTTTGAGCCATCCTGCATGGATGCCAGGGAATGTGAGCTCTTTTTAGATGGTATGTAGGGGGAAATTCTTTTTATTTTTTTTGGAGTCTGAACATTTCCCATTGCTAATTTACTGGCAGCTGTATGGTGCACAAGAGCATTCTGGGTATCCTTCCCTCCCTTGTTTGCAAGTGGCGACAACCAATTTCCCATGACGGGAAAAGCAGGCCGATGGTACTGATTGGACCTGACTACTAAAACAGCTGAACCTGGACTTGTGGGCCGGCACTCATTGTGGACAATAGACTTGGCAGCTGTGAAGGACACAATGTTTAACCTTCTGGTGAAGAGGCCAAGTGAACAGGAATGTAATGGACTGTTGGCAAAGGTCAATGTGCTGAAGTTGGTGTACTAAATTCCTGTTTTCCACTCAAAACATTTAACTTCAGGTTAATCACCTTTCCTTGGTTCACAATGAAACAAATTCATTAACTCTGTATGGACGCTGCATCCTGCAATCTTATGGTATTAGAATTTTCTGTTAAATGAATTTTATCGTTGCAGAGGGAAATGGTTTGTTGGGCATTTAAGGATGGGAGGTTTTTGTCTCTGGATCAGGTTTTACTAATGAATATACATAAAAACACCAAACTTCACAGCAAATACTTTAACCTATCCACACAGGTCTAGAAATTGAGAAATAAAAATTGACTATCTTAATCTAGATATCTAGATTTTCTATCTAGATATGCGCATAATCTGAATGTCTAACTTCATAAATAAAGGAATTTGACAGATTGATTTTTCAATCTAACTCAAGATGCACTTTATGTGATCTTAAAATGAAACAGCTGTGGAAAAAAAAAACCTAGGCAAAACTGGGGCAAAAAACTGTTATCTCTTTATTCATAAAAAAAAAAATACAGTCCAAAAGGATTCATCAATATAATTTACAAAACTTAATTTTATGCTAAATTCTTTCCTTACAGCAGAAAATGTGTATTTCAACACTCTAGTTAAGGAGATTTGAAATGAAAAATCTATAGGAAATCCAGTAGATTAATGTATTTTTTTTAATCTAACCATTTTTTGATATATAAATTTGACATTAGACCATTGTGCTCCTCTTCTGTAATGATTCATTAATACTACACGGAGTTAAGCAGTAGAATCTGGACAAACAAAACCCAAGCATGGCAAGCTGAATTCAAGTTTGTCCTTGTTGGAAATAACATCAGATTCAAGTAAAAGAATGTGAAAAGAATACAATTTCATTGGTTTAGCCTGAAGCCAGCTAACAGCAAACTGACTACATTATGCAATGATTTCATCTCTTTTCATAGTTGTTTTTCCTCAGCCTGATATGATTCTTTAATGCTGCCATCCCATAATTACAACTCTCCTAACCCTCATACTGACCAGCTGCATTCAAACTAAAAAGCAGCTGTGTGTTCTGCATATGCTTTGTTGTTCATTGCTTTACATGCCAGAAAGCTGATTGAGTAGTTTATCTTCCCAGTGGACCAGTTTAAGATGGTGACTCCTTTAACTAATATTACCTCTAAAGGTACAAGAATAATGGATCGCAATCTTTTATTCTTGGCTTTTGTCTTGATTTGATTGCTGCTCATGAGGTAAGAGTCTGCTGTGTGCACAATCTGAAAGCCAAAAGGCACATCTGCTATGTATTGACTTACAGGTGCACTGCTTGAAAGTCAACAAGGCGTCCCTGTGTCTTTGTTTGGACAACTGCAGGGAACAGGGCGGATCTCCACCTCAGAGTCTTTTCTTCCCAGACATCTTCCACTGCTGTTAACACGGCTTTTCCTGATCAGCTGGAGGTGGACAGCCTTTTAAAACATTCAGTCTTAATTAAAGTGCATGAATCGAGCAACACAACGCAGGGCACTACTGAAATGAAGGATGAAGGATGAGAGAAGAAGTTTGTTATAAGGACAAAGAAGTTTGTTAGGGGCCACAAAATGGCGTAACCCTTGTAGCTCTTCTATTGTAGAGCTACAATAGAATGACTTAGGTCAAAGCGTATTAATGTTTTAAAATGGCTCAAAGTCTAGACCTAAATTTAATTGAGGACTTGAAAAGGAAGTTCACTGATCGGTCCTTCACTTGAACTTCTTTTTTGTTTTTAAAAAGAGCAAAAGTTTTAGTCTCTAGATTAATTTTGGCCTCTGATATGTGGAACAATTTAAAACCTAAAGATCTCAAGTAAACTTGCATATGTTCTCACGCCTGATAGAACGTTGCATCTGGCTGACACCGGGTTTGCTTTGTGTCATGAGAAAGACAGCAGGTCTGGGACTTCAGAGGAATTAACTCATATCCTTTGCATAACATCTGGAAAGCTCCACTTGAGTTTCAGTGTTGACACCCTTCCTCTGCTTGTCCTCAATCTAAACTCAGCCTTACACAAACACCTTTTAAGTTCTAGTGCTTCAACGAAGCTATAAATCTGTAATATACCCTTAGAGCCTCAAGCCTGCACATTGTGTTAGATAACAAGTGGATCTTAAAAGCTTAAATACATTCACATGGTTTGTTACTGAGAATGAGTGGCATGTCTTATCAAATATTTCTCTACTTTATCCTCAGAAGTGAATTTCTGGGGAGTGTTTTGTGAAACGGGGATGGTATGGCGCTTTGTTGGTTTAAAGGAGAGACAAGATCAGGGTCAAAAGGTTCCTGTTTGCTTTTACATCAGAAGCAGCATTCAAGATAGAGAAGTAGATTGGTAAGATAAATATAAAAAGCAAAAGATCCATTACTTTTGTTGTGTGGCTTTGATGTTGGATTGAGGAAATCACCACCGGATAAACAACTTTTTCACGATTTTCGTCTGACATGTGTGGTGAAATCTGACTTAGAGATAAAACAACTTTTCTTGGCTAGAAGCTCTCATTCTCTCATTAGTTACACTAATGAAATCTTATTTGCACTTGACAGCACAAAACCATTTTGATTTATCGTTTTTCAACATTCATCATCAAGCATTTCTCATGCAGTGGAGTTGGCTGTGAGGTGGACTTATGAAAAGATTTCCTGAGATTTTCCCCCAGTGCCTTGACATTCGCTAAAAACACATTAGTTTCATCTTGACTCCTCTCTGCAGGAGAAAAATGGCCTCTGGGTTGATCTGAGATCTGTCTCCAGAGAAACCAAACAGCAGAAATGAGTTATGTGTGAGGAGGCCCCACAGAACCGTGGGGGAGCCTGGCTGCCGTGCAACAAGATTTCCCCTGAGTGATCCCTGCAATTCAGTCATACAGAAGGCTGAATTCTGATTTCATTAATTAGTGTCTAAGCATTTTGCAAGCTGTGCCCTGTGGCTGTACTTGGAATTGCCCTCTGCATCGACTCATTGAATATCTGTGTTTCGATGGTTGTGAAATTGGTCAAAGTTGTGCAGCTGCAGTGATGTGATGTTTTTTATTTTTTTTATTTTTATTTTTTTTACTATTGCAGCAGTTTGAGTAATGTCTACTGTAACTAGATTCATTTTACACTCTGCTCTTAGCAGTTTGCACCAAAAGAGTAAATAATGACTAACACTAGTATCTGACATTCCTACAATAAAGTTGTTGTACATGTTGTACATTAAAAGACATACTTACATCTTGATGCATTAAAATGGACCAAAATACTGGAGAAAGCTGTCACTCAAACAATTGCACAAAACTTACCGCCAGACTGGGATTAATTTGTGTCATCTCGACAAAGATTACATGTGAGGTTTTCCCAGAGAAAATGCAAATGCACAAGGATGGAGCATGCAAAAGTACATGAAAAATGACTTTTGCTAGAGTTTTTACAAACGTCGTTTCATCTGACCTCTAAAGTCACTCCATCTTTCTGCACACAGAGATCCAGAATGGGAAATGTGGTGGCAGTGAGGACCTTTGAAAAGGAGGAATAAAAGTGCTCCAGGATGAGAAGCCCAGCTGGATTCAACGGTCTATTCCTAGAATGACATGTTGTGCCCTTGTGCTTTATTTTCAGCCTCCTACCAACTTGAAACACTAATGTGTTTTGCTTGGAACTGCTTTGATGCTGATTAAATAAAATAAACTAAAGAAATAAACTAAATTTCAATGAATAAATAAATGACACACAAGGAGTGTTTGAGTTTGTTATTTTAGTGGAATGTGTCCTTTATTAATTTCAGACAAAGGCAGGTAAATTCAATGACTTGCCAACAGGGGTTGTGGTGGTGTGATGGCTTGTGCTATTGTCTGAAAGCAAAAAAATATTAGTTATTTTTAAATAGCTTGCATGTTCCATCTGCGTGCATCTGCACTTTTTCATCAGTATGTGTAGAGAAATAATCCTTAGGTTCAGGTTTTGACAAGATGCAATTAATTGCTAGGCCTCATCCTTATTCTTAACAGAATGCTTGGAAATTGTCTTTATTTGCCATAAAAGATTATATGTTACCTGCAAAGTGCCATTTAGCAAAATAAAGCAGATGTTTTGTATGGACTCCAGAAAGTGTTGCGGTCCTCAGACTGCTGCAGCAACTCTGTGTTTAGGTTTAAAATGATAGTCTAACAACTGTTGTCATGGCAGTTGTCCAAAGAAGACAGCAGACAGAGTCAGCCTCAAATGTAACATCCAAAGGATTCTGTAGGGCATATGAGGAAGAGCATTTATTTTGCTTTAGAGAGCACCACAAAGATTCGCTGTTTTTCCAGTCATCCCTGCAGGAGTTCCTGTCAAAGTTTGGTGTAGAATGAGGCCCCTGTATGTGATTGTAAAGCCTGGGGCCTGCAGGAAGGAGGGTGGAAAATCTTTAAAGTGAGACCATGTGAGCAAGCTTCTACACAATAGTACTCCCCTGGGAGCAGAACAAATGAAACTCTGCGTGTACAAACATGAGAACTTGATTGAAGTTTTGTCTTCGGTAGATTTTAGCCAGAAATGGCTAAATAAATAGATAGGTATGGCAAATGAGGTTAAAAAAATGCCATTAGGTGTCATAATATTTGATATATTCTCTCCCCTCTCTTCTCTATTAACAGAAACCATGTGCAGCAGAAATAGAAATAACCTTCATTGTCCCACAGTGGGGAAATTTGGGTGCAACAGCAGCAATTTACAGGTAAATGGAGGCCAGGATAGTCAAACTAAGGTTAAAAAAAAAAGATAGAAAAAAGAAAACTGAAATATAAGAATAAGAGAGTCTAAGGTAAGGGCAAATTTATGACATAAGAAATTTAATACTGTCCAGTTAAATGGCAAAAAAGTGCAACAATTGTGTTTGATGTGATCTTTAAAATGAAAGGACTGGTAATAAAAGAAGGAAAACAGAGAAAACAGATTTTTTTTAAAAAGGTGTTTTTTGTCTGTACCTGATGTCAATGCTGATCGGTGTTAGCATTTTTAAAAGGGTCTGATTGTTGTTTTTCTTAGAAATTTTTTTTTGATTCACTGGTGCAAAAAAAACAACAAAAAAACAAAAACAAACAAAAAACCAACAACAGCCAAAAACTAAACAATAAAAAGAAAAACCTGCACAGCATGCAAAATGGTTTATTTTACAACCACAGGACGCTGAGTTTAAACAGAACTTGTTTCAGGAAAAAACTAACTTCAAACACAAATTACTACGCTCTCAAAACAAATGAGGACTGCAGTTCTCTTGGCCAACAGCGTGTTTGCTTTACTTCTAAAGCAAATATTTGCTTCTTTCAAACAGGTTGTTGCAAAAAAAAAAAATAATAATAATAATAATAAAATAAATAAAATTACCATGCCTTAGTATCAAAATTTAGTCAATAGGAAAAATAACATTCTTTCTGAATTCTTGACTATGTTACATAACCCAAAGAAGAGCCGCAACTGCTACTTTCAAATGTGACAGCAGATACCACAGCCAAGGTTTACCCTGTTTTACCACACAGTAAAGCAAACTGTCTGCAGTCCTATCTTGGTGGAAACAACCCCGTGAGATTTTTAAGAATTTCACAGGATGGTGTAGCACAGAACAAAGACGTTGTGGTGTCTGTACCTTAAGTATGCAGTCACAGACAAACACAGACATGCTGACCTTCCGCTGCAGGTGGTAAGGAGCTGAGAGGTTTTGATACTCAAAAGGTCAGACCATGATTTTTGTCTGCCAGGTCCTTATGGCTCAAATATAAATATATGTTTTCTTAAATAAACAAGTCTTTTTGCTGCAGGAAATGTTGGGGGACATTAGAAAATACTAAGTCTAAAACGTTATTTCGGCACAAATAAACTATTCTTTTTCTCAAGAATAGTGTTTTTGTTTGGGTATGTTTTCAAAAATGGTGAAGAAAGTATGCAAATGCAAGCAGATTACCTCATTTCAAAACAGACAGGCAGGCGGACATATAGATGTTTTTTCTTTCACACATTTCAGACCATCAATTAAATGTCAGTATCAGAAAAAGAAATGAGAATTCTTTAACATTATGTTTCCTCTGTTTTAATTCAGCCACATTGGAAAGTTTTTGAGTATGAATAGCCTATAGATTAATCCAAAACCGTTTTTTTTTTAAATTTATTTATTTTTTACCCCAGAGGGTATATTTTCTGCTATACTTTGGATCATTGTCCTGGTGAACTGCTGCTCTTAAGGTCACAAACTGATGGCCAGGAATTTGTATTTTCCGCTGAATTTGAAAGCAGATTTCATGGTTCAAGACTCTTAGTTTCTGAAGCAGCAAAGCAGCCCAGATCATCCCGCTACCACCACCATGTGGTAGTATGTAAGATGTTATCCTTTGCTTTGCCCCAAGCAAGAATCTCAATGAACCTAAAAGTTGTTTTTGCAAGGGAAAATGTGCAAAGCATCTGCAAATGACAACTCAACAAATTTAACTTCTGCAGTGGTGTTTACAATTTGTGATAGTGTCCCAATAGAGATATTATTACTGACTACATTTCAGTATGGGTTGTCTCTTTTAGTTTGCCAATTGTCAGAGGTGAGTAGACCTCTGACAGTCTGTACTCTGATAATCTGTTTACATCACCCAGTAGCTGCTTTTGCATTTGCACATGGACAAAGGACTTGTATTTGTATTTTGTATTTTTGTATTTTTTAAGGAAACTTAAATTAAAAAATAAACAACAATGGGTCATCAGGAAAGTTGGCTTGACGGACGTTTTGCGACGTGCTGTAGGCAGCAGACGCTTCCCGACAATGCACTGGAGAGATAACCTCAGGGAGGAAAACGGAAACCATTAGTCACAGGCTGACCTTTCTCCAAGCTGCTTGTAGACGGGACTCTCAACAGTCAAAACCCAAACAGCAAGATTTTATTGAACCTTCTGGAAAGAGTTAATAAACTGCAAGAAGCTTGTTCAGAAAACATTAGACTTTTTTTCTTCTTACAGTTTATGTGGTTGTATAAAATATCTTTACATAAAATAAAATGGTAAAATCCCCCTTCTGTTGGATACTGTTTTCATTTATGCTTAGGGTCAAGTTGAATAGTTGAAATCAATCAGTATTTTCAGGGCTGGCCAAAGACTATTTGAGGCCTCAAGTAATGTTTAATTTTGGGCCCCTCCTTCTATTTAGGACATGATCACCATCAAACAACAGATTTCAACACAGATTTGTTGAAATCTGGGAGAGGGGGACCAAGTTTAATTTAAAACCTGTCACCGACTATTGGTTAGGAATTGTGGAGAAGTTTTTATATTTTTTCAGAAACTGAGCGCAAACATAAAGAAAAGATTAAACTCGTAGCATCAGACCGTAACTAAGCTAAGACAAGAGTCAAATGACAAAGGCTGTTCTTTTCACTTTTACTTGAGTGAAGTTCCAAGGTGAAGATTTGGAGAAATGGTAGGTGAGGATTTCTAAAATATCCATGAATGAGTCAAAGAAACTCTCCTGAAATGTTCTTAATGAGGCAATTACGTTATACCGTGATATAAAGCTCTAAAAGTTGATTTTACATAATACCCTCACACCCCTATTTAAAGAATTAAATCTTCTTTTAGTACAAAAAAAGAAGCTAAAATCTCGTAAAAGGACAAATACATTTTCACCGTACTGCCTTAAGTTTGCATTTACTACAAGAAGCGTTTTGACGTTTCAGTTGTTGTAACTAGTGAAATTTTGCTCTTTAATCTAACTTGTTCTCAGTTGTGTCAGGTGCACTCCCTGATGAGATGTTAGTTCTCAATTGTCCACGACTTGTCTGAGGAACATCTAAAAGCACACAAAGAAACCAGAGCTTGTTTCTGATAACCAAACAGCTGTGAACCCTCGGGTTCACAGCTGTTTGAGATAACGTCAGTGTGAATCTCAGCATGACAGAATCACGCTGCCTTCCTTCCAGTGCACAGCTGTGCACCAACAAAAACCAGCACCTTGTGCAGATCCACTTTTTTTTGCGTCCCTTCGGTTGGACTTCGCGATTTAATCGGAGTGAAATACAAAACAAAGGGTTAAAAAGAAGGATTTAACATGCAGCTACAGAAAACTGTCATGTAAAAGGGATGATTGCTGAGGTGAAGGTAAGATTGTGAAGTTGCTTTTGAAACACGACTGAGATGCGATGAAGCAAACAGGGCACACGGACAGGAAGAGGAGGGTTGGTTACTGTTACACCAGCAAACGTCCTTACCTAAGTGTGCTAGCAGCAGGGAAAGGTGCAGTGTGTTTAAAGGTCAAGGAAATGCAGAGAATTAAGTAAGCATGGGGTTTTGAAAAAAACACTTTGCTTGGATCAAAAGCTGGCCAACAAGCGGTGGTGCTCTCATTGTCCCCTTGGGTGTTCCTGTCAAAGCTCAGGGAGGCAGAAATAATTCAGTTAATTGGCTCTCAGAGTTACATATATAAGACCAATCAGGGATACTTTAGGCTAAGAGAAGCAGAGACTTCCCTTTGCTGCCTCAGCAAGCAAAGAAGTTTCTTCCCTTTAGCATGCAACTTTTATCTTTCAGTACAAAAATCTTACATATATTAACACTGTTTTAACAATTCAGCTACACTTTAGGTGCTAACTATAGAAAAGGACAACTGTGAGAGAATGAGAGGCTCTTTGATCTCTGCATGACATCAGTGAATTAAAAAGGTTAATCCCATTTCAAACTGCAAGCGCGGTCTCAAACTACGCAAAACACGAGATGCCTCATGGAGTGTGACCGGCTAGCCACACAAAGTCTGAATCATGTGACTTCTCCCCTCCTCCACCCACTCACAAGACAGGATATGAGTTCTCCCAAGTTTTCTGGAAGTCCGATGGCTGTTTTGTCCGTTTCTTTAACCTGCGACCCACTGCACACATTTTGAATAGGCGACATGCTTTAACCTTTGTATGGAATAACATTTCATACAAGTAGTGGACAATTTATAAATTAGGCAGCCTGCCGGTTTGGAAACTCTGCAGGAACTGAAGAGCCTGTTCCTCTCTGGGGTTTGTCAGGCTTTTAATCTGTTTCTGACAAACTGTGATTCACTTGTAGAGCTTTGAGAGCAGATAGGTCTTGACAAAAAGGGATGTTCTGCTTTCTGTTGAACTTTCACATAGAATATTTGCTGCAACAAACAGAAACGGTGATTATTTTTATTCTCAGAGCTCTTATAGAAAAAAGCGTATACATATTTTTGAATTATGATCTCCTTCTTAAAGAAGCCAACCCCACCCTGTGTAAAAATATTATTATCCCCCTAATTGAAAAATGCAACTTTTCTGGAAGCTGAATTCAATTACACTTGCTACATTTAATCAGAAATCAAGAAATCCCATATATGGAACCAGCCAGGCCACATTAAGTGGGTCAAAAGATTTTAAAAAGCAGTACTGTAAAAAATCAACAGGTACGAAACAGACCCACCGACATATCAATGTGGACAAGGTAACAAAGCCATTTCTGAGGCTTTGGGATGCCAGTGACTCACAGTGAGATTCCTGATCCTCAAATGGAAAAAAAAACATGGGACAGTGAAAAACCTTCCCAGGAGAGGCCAGCCTAACACATATTCCAAGAATGTATCATCAACTTATCTAAAAGCTCACAAAGGACCTTAGAACAGCATTTAACACACTGCAGGCCCATTTGGCTCAGTCAGCAGCAAGAAAGAAACTGGGAAGACTACTGGCCAAAAAGACCAGAAAGGACTATTTTACGTGTGCCCAAGTCTTTAGGAGAAATATGTGGACTAATCAGACAAAAAAGATCCCTCAGAAAGAACATTCACCAAGTGTGACAAAAAAAAATAAAAAAAAATAAAAATCCACAAAAACCCCCCAGAAACAATCTGTACAGAAGCAAATACTTTCTTCCCTTATCTCTGAGTCTTTTATGAGACTATTATGCTGCATATGTCTTTGGAGTGTTTTAGTTGTATTGAGAGTATTGTTGACTTGGATTTCTTCACGCCTAAAATGACTTTTTTCTAATTAAATGGCCTTGTTCAATCAGCAGAATACTTCCTGTTCAGACACAGCAACCTGTTTCACAGAAACCTTATCAGCAACGTGTCCTTTCTACATCAGCAAATGCATTCCTCACTTTTTAGCATTCATTAGACTCAACAGTGAGCACAAGCAAAAGGGAGAGTTATATGATTAGTGAAAGAGAGACTAATATATTTTGTAATTTTCTGTTGTTTTGTGCTTTATTTCTGGCAAGAACATTTGTGTATTATTTGAAAATTGTATAAATTTTCAAGAGTTTATCTTTGACTTTTGCAAGAGATTTAAGGATTTTCTGTCTACTATTAAATTACTTTCCCTCAACAATGACTAATAAATAATTTAAGCAAAAAAAACAGAAAAAAAAACAAGAAATGTTGAGGCAGGTTATTATTAGCAGCTGGACTCAATCTATTGTGTGTTTTTTCGCTAAGTCAACAAAAGTCAAAAGGAAAAATAATATTATAACAGATATAGTTTCATACACACTAATCAGACACGCTGCAATTCCAGTAGGTTTTTGGGTTTTCTATGCAGGTCAGCTTCTGCCAGACACAGCTTTTATTTGGACCCGATTAGTTTTGGGCACAGTCATCGCATGGCCTCTGTTGGCCGGGATCACGCTCATTGGTGTCCGCATCACTGGACCTATTCAGGCGGGCCGGCACAATTGCGTAGAACTGGCAGACATAACGCTTAACCCAAAGTGTCAGGCCAGCCCAGTCAGCAAATGCAATGCCCCCTCAACATACCCCTGTCTCCTTTTTAAATTGTAGTTAGATGGAGGGACTGAGACATGAGAAGAAAAAAGAAAAGAATGGGATAAGTAAGAGACAGAGGGGACCAGTTCGAGAGAAAAAAAAGAAAAAGAAAAAAAGACACAGGGCGTAGGTGAGAAAAAGACATATTGTCCTGCAAGTCAACTTTTACACAGTTCTGAAATTGACCCCAGTGACCTATGTGCCAAATGACCGATTAGTCACTGCTTTTACATATTTAGGATTCCAGCATGCTTGCATTTATCCAACCAGTCTAAGTAAGTTTCTGCTAACTGTAAAAATCTAGAATTAAAATTGTTTTCTAAATACAGACAGACAAAAAGCAAACTTGGCATAAGACAACGTAAAGTATGAACAATAACTGGTTACAGATTGCAAATATGAGAAGACAGGAGACACATTTAGGCATGCATTTTTAGTAGCTAAGAGTGCTATTTAGCTAATTAGTCCTCTGCTGCCCTCTTGTGTTGTAACCAGTTTAGCTCAGGGCATTTTCCCATCTTCCTGCAGATAGTTTATTAAAGATGAGTGACATGGAACGCCATAAAAATGATGGGACTTGTTTTGTAAACTGATAAAAACATTAAAGTGGCCTTTACAAAATAATATATATAAATTGTAGGTGAAATGATTTATTTCTATTATTTTTTATAATAGTCTTTAAAATACCAGAATTTGCACATGACTTTATGTTTTTGTCTGTCTGATCACGTCATCATAAATATTAAATCCGATGTTATGATCAGTTACTTAGTTTTTGAATAGTCTTTTTATCTTGTTTACTCTAACTGAAAATCTGAAAATTGTTGATAATCGTGTAAAACTGCAGCGGTTTTCACGAACTCAGAACTAACAGGTGTCGCTTAACGTAAAATAAAATTTACAGCAAGCGCCTTTAACTGGCTCATACCATTAATGGTTAAAGAGAGGGGTGAAGTCCCGTTTGTTGAAACTTTATAGTGTCTTTAGTTCTTTTATGCGGTGATAAAACTGCCAGTAGTCTAATGGTTTATGTTATTATTAAGCTTTCTAGGTATATATCACCGAAAGAGCAGTTGTAAAAGAAATCTACAAGAGTTACCACGACCGGTGCTTCCCGTCGTTACTAACAGAGGTAGGGACCGCTGGCTAAGAATGAGCGGCACCAACTGTCAGGTGCAAGACTTAGAAAAGGACTTGAATCAATTTATTGTGGAGTAACTTAGACGTATTTGTGACAATGACGGATAGCGGCAGTCGCGACGGCTCTGAAACAGAAACAAAGCAGCTCCAGGCTAACGCTACGACGGAGTACTGCTCAAAGTTGCAGCAGTGGATGTGGGAGTATTACTGGGGATATGCTAGCTGGCAGAGCTGGGCGGCTCTGTCAGCCTTCCCCTTGCTACCGCCGAGCTCTGCCGCTCAGACACCGGCTGCTCATTCTTTCATTCCCGCTAGCGGACAGCAAGCGTTTGAGCCCGGGAACTGGTTCGGCTACCCGTACGCTTTCAGACACCCGGGGTCCTCGATTCCTTACCCGGGTGGTCTGCAGGCGGAGCAGCGCGCAGTCGCGACCGATGTGCGGCAGCAGAACGGAAGTCCACCGCAGGCAGGTAGGTGGTGGCCTGTACTGTTTTTACAGAAACATCCCCAAGCATGGTGTAATGTGCGTGGTTCCTTAAAGAGTTAAGATAAGTCATGAGTGTAATGCGAAGCAGGCTTAAGAAGAGGTCCAGGTGGAAACAGGCTTATATAATTAGAGTTGTCCCAAAGACTCTTTGGACCTATTGTTTACCACACTGGTTGTTTTCTGCAGATCTAAAGTAGCTTCAAAATAACAACAGTACCTCACAAAATAATCCCTGCACTATAAGCTTTGGCATCACAAACGTCACAGTATTTTCTTTTTTAAATTGTATTTGCTCTAGAATCATGAAATGATGCATAACAGTGAGGTGAGTGGAAAATTATTTATGGTTTTCATACTTGAAACTAAAAAGTGTGGCGTGCATTTATTTAAATCGTAGTAGGACCACCTCTGTATTACATTTGCACATTTTTGGGGGGACATGTCTCTTCCTTATTTGCACATCTAGTTATTAAACTTTCATTCAGTTACATTGTAGGAAGAAGCATGTGTAAATGGCAGCTTTCAAGTCTTGTCATCTCGGACTTTCAGTAGCCTGTTTTGGCTCACAATTTGTCACCTACTCCCGCTCCCTCAAAAAGTAAGATTGAAACCGTGCTCGTTGTTTTAGAGTTATTTTATTTATTTTTCCTCATGCCTCCTCCTATCTCCTTGGGCTGTTACTCCTTTATATACTCTCAGGTCAGCTGATCAGCTGCTCCTCTGTGTGCCAAAAAGTGAAAGTTAGCTTGGAGGGGACTACAGTTTTGCTGTGGTAGCCCCTACAATGTGGAAAATACTTTTGTATTTGCCTTTGCTTTTGACACAATATGAGATGCTGATTTTAATTTATGTTATTTTCCTTATAATCGGGTATATGAGTTACAAAGTATTTTGTGCTTTGAGTAAAGCTATTGATTTGTAATATTAATAGGTTTTTTAATGAATTGCTATTAATAAATCAGAAGAATATTCCAACATTTTGTCTCTACATCATATTGTACAGGACGAGAGTACACCATCCCCTCCCCTCTGCAGAGGTTACTGGCAGAGACGGTGGATTTCTTCATCCTGTTTTGTGTGAAGGCCACCATCGTCTTATGGATCATGCATCTCTTCGGAATGAAGTGAGGAAAATAAATCTGAAAGCCTTAAACAAAACTCCTAATTTAAAGATTCCCAAATTTTGCTCTTTGCCAATTATACTACCAACAATGTTCTAATGAGTCCGTCATCCAGAACCACCCTCACCAACAAACTGTATCGTCTCCTTTCAGGGACATTGCCAAGTTTATCACCCACTTCATCATTGAGGAGATCGATGAGAACACGTCCATCGAGGACCTGCAGAAAATGATGGCGGTCGCTTTGGTTTACAGAGTCTTTGTCTGCGTTTATGAGGTGGGATGCATTTCTTGTCGCCTGCTCTTAAGAAACTAACTAGTTCAAGTTTATCAAGATTCAGGTGAAGTAGAATGTATTTAATTCAAATGGAGTCTTCTGACTTGGACTGTTGTAGTTCTAATAAGATTTTAAATACCACACAACATTACTTTGGGTTTAATTTGGAGTTAAATAGATGACTTTTTAGTATTAGGCATGTTGATGGAGGAATCAGTAATAGTTGAAGATGTGTGTTACTGCTTGTGAACAGGTATCTGATATACAGAGTGGTGGTTTGTCAAAGTTAAACCGAACTTGTCTTTTTAATTCAACTCCAACTGAGTTTCCAAAACATACATTTATTTGAAGAAAAATGGAGGCAACACATTGGTCAGCATGCCAATGTGTTTTGTGCAAAACTAATTTTTTGAGCAAAACCCCATTATTTTCCCTTTCAACTCTGAATCTTTTAAACAAAAGGCCCATGCTGCACAGCCTTATTAAGCTGACCACAGTCTCCGCACCTACCAGCTTACACTTCTTCCATATAATTAACAACAAAGCGCAGATTAAAGATGAAGGTCATTTCTACTGCATTCGCGAGGAGCTGCTTTCCTTTCTGCATGAGCAGATTTCTCACAACAAAACATCCTGTTCCATAGAGAACCGTGATGCAACGTTGCGTTCAGAATTGCGGGAGGTGAAGTCATGTATTTTGCGTCTCCTGTTGGACGTCTGTGTCAGAGGCTTTGTTTTCCCACATGGGGCTAACCTCTGGGACGCTTAGGCACCTCGGCTCAAACTGCATCTGGCCTTTTTTTTTTTTTTTCTTGTTGTTGCATATAAATATGTAAATAAAGTGAAACAGAAAATCATAGTAACAATTCAGTTCAATAGTTTATGTGCTTATAAATGCATTATATGTTTTTTTCTTTACATTTTTCTTTTAATTTTGATATTTATCGTGGCATTGTTATGATCATATGAGCTGTAAAGTATTGTTTTGGGATTTTTTTTCCCCCATTATTTTTGTTTTTCCACTGTTCGTCCCTTGAGAGTAGCAGTAAAGATTGATATCTTTAAAAGTATGATTGAATTCAGCTTTCCTTGTGCTGCTTTATGATAAAATCATTTCCTAATTGGTGAGCTGGAATGGCCATGTTTTATTTATTTATTTGTTTTAGGGCAGTTTTTATATTTGGTATCAAATTCTAAAAACTGCCTGGACTATTGTGTTCCTTATCTACATTTAATTCTTTTTATTTTTGAATGTTTACTCTTTTTTTTTTTTTTTTTTCAATTAAAAAGTAAAAATAGTTTTTTACTATATATACGTTTACTCCAGCCTCTTCACCACGTCGATGATGCTATGTTAATGCTAAAGCGATGTTAATGCTTATGCTAACTTATTCCCCAAAATAGTTGTAGGTAATACACTCCTGATCAAAATCTTAAGACCAGTCAGAAATTTGCAAGAATTAGCATTTTGCAACACTGAATCTTAAGAAGGTTCTAAGTAGAGCTTCACAATGTTAAAAGGACAAATCAGTGCAAGAGACAAGAACATTTGAGCAGGGAATTGTCTGAAAACTGCATTTACACTCAAACATGATTTTTTCAGCTGATCAAAAGTTTAAGACCATAGTCTTTAAAAGCCAAAAGCTGTGCAAACATCTGGATTCCATGTCATTTTCTGTGAAGTCTTTACACTGTCAAGACCTCCTGATGGCAAAAGCAAAAAAGCTCACTGACTTTGAACGTGGTAGGATTGTTGAGCTGCATAAGCAAGGCCTCTCTGGCGTGCCATCGCTGCTGAGGTTGGACGCAGTAAGACAGTCATTTTGCATTTTTTAAATGATCCTGAGGGTTATGGAACAAAAAAGTCAAGTGGTAGACCCAAAAAAATTTCACCAGCTCTGAGCCGCAGGATCCGATTGGCTGTCCGTCAAGACACGGGACGATCCTCTACCCAGATTAAGGCCATTACTGGTGCTGACTGCAGCCCAATAACCATCAGACGGCATCTGCGAGAGAAGGGCTTCAGAAACAAAAAACGTCTTCAAAGGCCACGTCTTCTTCAACGCCACAGAATTGCCCGTTTGGACTTTGCAAGGATGCACCAAACATGGGACATTGAAAGGTGGAAGAAAGTTGTCTTCTCTGATGAGAAAAAATTTAACCTTGATGGTCCTGATGGCTTCCAACGTTACTGGCATGACAGGGAGATCCCACCTGAGATGTTTTCTACGGCACAGTGGTGGGGGCGCCATCATGATTTGGGGTCGTTTTTCCTTCAATGGAACAATGGAGCTTCAGGTTGTGCAGGGGCGTCAAACAGCAGCTGGCTATGTGGAGATGTTGCAGCGGGCATCCCTCATGACTGAGGGCCCTCGTCTATGTGGTAATGATTGGGTTTTTCAACAGGACAATGCTGCAGTTCACAATGCCCGCCTGACAAAGGAGTTCTTCCAAGAGAACAACATCACTCTTTTGGACCATCCTGCATGTTCCCCGGATCTAAACCCAATTGAGAACATTTGGGGATGGATGGCAAGGGAAGTTTACAAAAATGGACATCAGTTCCAGACAATGGATGCCCTTCGTGAAGCCATCTTCAACACTTGGAGCAACGTTCCCACTAGCCTCCTGGAAACACTGGCATCGAGCATGCCTAAACGATTGTTTGAAGTCATCAACAAGAATGGTGGAGCTACTCATTACTGAGTCCTTTTTTTTGACATTTTGATTTCTGTTTTGGGGGGTTTTCGGGTTTTTTTGAGCTATGGTCTTAAACTTTTGATCAGCTGAAAAAATCATGTTTGAGTATAAATGCAGTTTTCAGACAATTCCCTGCTCAAATGTTCTTGTCTCTTGCACTGATTTGTCCTTTTAACATTGTGAAGCTCTACTTAGAACCTTCTTAAGATCCAATAGTGCAAAATGCAAATTCTTGCAATTTTTTGACTGGTCTTAAGATTTTGATCAGGAGTGTATGTTGATGCTATAATACTTGTAAAAGGAGCCCAATCCAGACATTGGGTGGATTGTATTGTACTATACAGTACGCAGCTTTTTTTGACAGTCTTATCTTCTTGTTTAATCAGACAATCTGCATTTGGGGCGCCGGAGGTGCGACTCCAGGGAAGTTTCTGCTCGGTCTGCGGGTGGTGACCTGCGACACGTCCACCATGGTACGACCCAACCGCATTTTTGTGGTTCCAGCATCTAATGTTTCTCTGTCGGCGTGAGTAATCAACCCTTTATATTTCTTTTTTTTACATCAAAGTGGATGTCCTCAATATTTGAAATTGAGAGGTTCAAGTTGCATTTTAAAAGAACAAACAAATTTCTTACATTCGCAGCTCCACTGTGCGAGCGTTGAACAAGAACTTCTCCATCGCTTTTCTCTTTCCTGTCTTCATCACGCTCCTCTTCTTCCAGCACAACAGGACAGTTTACGACATTGTGGCCGGCACCATAGTGGTCCAACGCAGAGGGGCCTAAAAAGTGGCCCCCTTCTCCCAACCTTTTGTTTCACTGACTCGGCCACTGCTGCATGTCAAAGAGTGATTGTTCTGTTTTTCCATCAGGATCCACCTAATTTATTCTACATTAAAATTTTATTGCACTGAAAAGAATAATGGGTCATAACATCCCTACACGGACGTTGGGCTACATTTTGAAAGGACATGAATACAGATACGGTAGTAGAATATTAAGTTAAATGAAATGAATGGTGTGTGAGGATTTCAGTTTTCTTATTAAAAAAAAAAAGTCTCTTTGCCTCTTTAAGGCAGAAATATATGCAAAGTCAACCTTTTTTATATTTATTTAAAATCTGTTTTCAAATACCTACATATGATATGGATATGGTCTTTTTGTAGATGTTGTGGTATTAGTGCCAAACAATTTACTTTTGCCTAACCCTAAATATGCAACTTTCAGGTCAAAATTGAAGATGTATTGTTTGATCAAGCTATTTTATGCTTTATGAATAATAAAAAAAGGCAGCATTGAAAACATTTAAAAATATGCTTAAGTAAAATATAAGATACATCAGCAGGACTGATGTGGGAATAGGCCAATCTAATATTTTATGTCTCCAGAATTGGTAGCAAAGCTGCTGTCTGCTCATGAGCCCAAAGTTGTTCATGCAGACCAAAATGTAAAATATATGCACACAAAACGTAATATATAGCACGTACTTTTGGTTTCTTGATTCAAAAAAGAAAATTGTCTTGGGCAACTGTTTGGATGGCCTCTGAAGTATTACGATTGCGTTGTAAATTAAGAAAGGGTTGCAGTAAAGCGATGTTGCATAATCTGTCAGTATGTAGGTTTTTTTCTTTATCTTTTGAGTTAGGAGAGAATTTAGTTACGCATTTGTTTTTTTTTAAAGCTAAAATCTTTTAAGTCCAATTTACCATGTTGTTTCTTTAGTAACTGTGGTCATATCTATAACATCAGTTTGGTTAGATTTTTCAAATGTCCATTTATTGTGCCTATGGATGATTTGAACTGCTTTGATTTATTGAGTTTGAAAGTTTCTATGTCATATTATGCATAGTTTGTAAGTTACAAAAAAGACATTTTGTGACTCAGGGCAACTTGTTAGCATTGACAATATTTTACTTAATATTAAATGTCATTTCTGTATATGACTAATATGAGAACATTCTGGTATTAAAGTACTAAGCAGTAAATGGATTTAATCCATGCAAGAAGTATATTTGTGTTTGCATTGTCCCACCAATGAATGTCTTTACCTGGACTTACCCTACAATCACACTAAAATGTAAGCAATGCAAGATTTTTGATTAAAATAATCCACATAAATTAACTGTTTTTAAGAAAAATCTGGTCACATATGTTAAGTACTAGTGTTTAAATGATTTTCCTGTTTCTTCTCTTGTGTTTGTCATTATTAACTGCCTGGCCAAAAACAAACAGTTCAAACACTAATATTTTGTTGGGTTGCCTGATTACGGCATGCATGTGTTGTAGCACTATTTTGATGACCTTGAGCAATGTCATGACATTTATTCCCATTTGCATTATTGTTTCACCAAGATCTTGTATTGATCTTGGTGAAATAATAATCTTGTATTGATTATGAGAGTCCATTGAGTTCTCTCACCGTTAAACTCTACTCTGTGTTTTTTGTTCTGCAGTTTGATTTCACCAAACATTTAAATGATCGCTGATCATTCGATGACGATGGTCTTCCAATTTCTAATAATGTGTTGGACAGTTGTGCGATCTTCTTAGTTTTCTCTGCTTGATGCCAATGATGTGACTCTTAAACAAATAACATCTTTTCCATGACCACAGGATGTGTCATTAGGCTTGGTTGTTTAAGAAATGAGAAACTACGTTTTCAGCAGTTGGGGTTAATTAACTTGTTGCCAGCTGGAAAATGAGAGCCACCGCTGTAATTATCCAATAGCTGGCTTGTAGTGGTTTGCTTAATGAAATTCAGATGGTGACTAGTTTTTTTTTGGTTGTGTATTTTCTTTTTTACCCAGCCCTAATGTCAATGTCTGGATAATAGTCAATTAAGAATGATTTTATACTGAGCAAACCACATAACAAGGAACATAGTTGTTCATGGCATTGTATTTCATGTATATTTAGAGCTATAAATTTGTTTTATAAGTTCTTGGTGAAGAGTCAGTGACCGTTTTTAGATATAAAAGAAAACCGTTAAAAGATGTGCCGTCTTTTCCCTGCTTTCGCACGTTTATAGCCTCACCACATGGGGGCAGCAGAGGTCAGAACAGGCCAGACTCGGCGAACTACACCTACGAAAAAAAAAGTAAAATGTCCATTTGTGAATTCATATATTGGGGCAGTGTTAGCAATGCCGCACTTGAGACTGAAAAATGTAACCTTATGGCCTTTTTTTCAACTGAACCAACAATTTCTACTGCATGTTTGCTGTTGACTCCCAGTTGTAGACTTTCCTTTTCAACAAAGTTTTATTGATCCCAAAGGGAAATTAAATGTTCTTATTAATAATTCTTGGTTCTTCAGAGTTTTTGTAGATTGCTGGCTATTGACAGAAAGGATCCAGGTCCTTTCTATCAGTAGATGATCCCCTGTAGCAGTCAGTATTACAGTGAATTTAAGAAAAGCCTCCGACTGAAGATACATTTGTTTTTTATATGGCAGTCTCATTAAAAGAATGCTCAAGATTTTCTTGATTTTTACGTAAAATTCTTCTTTGCATCCGCACGTCTTAGAGGCTCCACAGTAATACACAGAACAGAACCAGCTTTCTTTAGCACTTTGCTTAGCCTTTGGCTAAGTCTTTGGCAAGAGATGACACAACAGACTTACAGAAGATAAGTCTGTTGTGTCTGACAACATCTTGCTGCAAACCTTGAAGGATCTGCGCTTTCTCAAGAAGTACAGCCCACTCTGTCATTGCTGTATAAAGGAGAGCATCAATAGTGTCTATTTTGGTGGCAATAGATCACATAAAATTTGATTTTAGAAATGTGTTTATGGTTACAATATAATGTCACAAAAATTCGAGTTCTGTACTTCTTCATGCATTTTCTAAGTTTAAATTTGGTTGCATTCCTTTGGGAAACTAAATGTTTTCACTTATGAGTTGTTTTCAAATTTTGTTTAATTGTAACAAAATAAATTCAACGTCGCTGCAAGGACGTGACATACTTGCATCCTCGAACAATGACTGTTACAGTGAGAGGTGAAACAAAAAAAAACTTCAGCAATTTTCTAATGTTAAGCGTAGCAAAGTGTATTTTAACAGTAACAATAACAATAACAAATGGGCTTAGCTTCAGTTATTTTTTTTAAAGGGAGACGATCTGAAATGTTACTAAATAGTAAGATGATGTCTTTGTAACTCTTCTAGTTAATGTAAAAAAAAAAATAAATAAATAAAATGTTTATGTTTGAAAATTGTAGAGTTGGAATCTTTTGATTTAGGGAAGAGATGAATTAATGAATAACTTTTTCCCCCGAACCTTCTTTTTAAATAGTTTTTCCTGTTCCAAAATGCTGTGGAGTTGAATTTTTATGAGCTGCGTGTCAGATTAGCCTGGAGTGTATTTTACATTAAGGTCCCAGTAGGAAGATGTAAAGGCTTGTTGGGGTTTCCTCTGAATGGTTGCGTTTAAACAGCAAGCATTAATCAAGGGAGCTGGTAATCATTAGCCTCTTGCTGCTTTTCTCACTCCAGTATGCACAAGAATAACATGAGACACAGAGGCTTTTAAAGTTTTTATGAACTCGTGTTTTTGTATTTTCTATTCTGCTTTGGTGCTCTCTTGCATATTTTTTTCCTTTTGGATTTTTTATAAACTTTTTTTCTTTTTTTAGAGTTGAAGCAATAATTTATGTGTTCTCTTGCACTGATAGCAGGTATAAAACACTGGAATCTTATGTTTTACTTCTTTCTTGATGAAATCTTCTATAAATTCTGAGTAATATTAGTTTTATTAGTTCTTAAAAAAAAATCTTAGTGCCTTTCAATGGCTTCAGGGCATGGGGGAAATTAGTTCTCTGCTATATAATCCCTGTGTGTGGAGAAGCTCTCCAAACATCGTGCATGATTTTTGGAAGTTCATTGTGGCATTTTTGTCCTTTGGTTGCAAGTTTTTGTGCTGAGAGTCATGAGTTGTTCTTCGTGCCAGAAAGCTGAGAGGGGCTCAGCGATTATTACGCCTCGAGTGGCTTTAATACAAATTTCACAGAGCAGACGGGGAAGGGAGAGAGAGAGAGAAAGCAACAGAAAGTGGGAGACACTTGGATTAAGAGAGAGACAAAAGCCCAAGAGGAAAAAAGGGATTGGAACTGGGAGTTCAAAACGAGGGGAGTTGAGGATGGGAAGAGAAGTGGAGGCAAAAACAGAGAATGGGAAGAAGTGAGCGTGAGAGGCTAAGGGACACCATGCTTGAAAATTCTCTCTGATCTTTGAGCCTTGGGACCGGAGGCGATGGAATACCCTGCAGAACTCTATTAAAATTCAACCAGCTTCACTTAAGCCTTCAGTTATTATAGAATAGAGGCCCTTCACAGCTCAGCTTTCTCTGTTTGGTCTCTGTTGCATGCACTGAGTTAACACTTGCAAAGAAGTAAGGATGTCTTTTTGGCACAAAAAGGTGAGTTAAAAAAAAAAAAAAACTAGTGAGAAAGGCGTAGAGTTTGTTGCACAGGTAGCCACCGTGGAATTTTGCTCATAGTTTTGACTTTAAAAATAAGCACTGATCCATAAGAATATATCTGGAAAAGCGCAGAGTGGCTCTGTTTTATTATAATGTTGATGGCTGGGTGAACATTTGTTACAGTTAGTAACAAGACACCGTGTTAAAGCAGAGCTCAGAGCAGCACCAACCCCATAAAGCTAAGCATGCTCGTTACATAAATTATCTCAGCTAATTCTTGCCTCTTGGCAAAACAAGAAAGCTGTAGGGGGCTATAAAACAGTATCTTGACTTCTGAAGCAATGGTTCATAGTAGTTAGAAATGTTTAACTTTATATGAAAATAAAATTAGGTTGAATGAAACTTGTAAGTGTAGCAAAACTGAGGTTTAGTGCAAACATCATAGGAATATGTTGGAATAAACCTATCCTAATTTGTTTCTTAACAGAAACCATATATTTGCAATACTTTTTATTGGAAAAAAAAAATAAAGGTTTATCTTTTCAGATTTTTCTTTTTTACATTTTGTTACATTTCCTGTTGTTTTAACATTAAGATGTCTAAAAATGTTGAGAAAAAAAAAAAGAAACAAATGGGCTTTTTTTCTGTATGGTGTCCAATTGCTTTCTCAAATCTCAGCAACATGAGTTTTGCTTGTACTCCGAAATGAGGTCAGAGTTCAGAGTACTGTATGTGATGTCATCATTCTTCTGCGGCTTCTCTTGTTTCTCGGGTCTCATGGGTTCACTATTCAAGCTTCTTTTATGGTTTCTTCCATACCTGCATGTCCACATGAGGTTGCTGGTGTCCATCTCCAGCAGTCTTTGGACTAGAGGTGGGGTACACCCTGGACAGGCACCTCATCCATTAAAGGCCAACACAAACACAGACACACACACACACCCACACCCACACACCCACAGGAGAGTAACCATGCACACACACTCATGAGGTCAGGTTAGAGAGGCCAATTAACCCAACAGTCATGTTTCTGGACTTTGGGAGGAACTGGGAGTACCCAGAGAAAACCCGGGCTTGCACAAAACAAACACAAAACCTTCAACCTCAAAGAGCCCGGGTCGGGATTTGAACCTTGAACCTTCTGAGTGCAAGACAACAGAGCTACTCTGCCTCCTTTTAGTCTAATTCTCAACTTCAAACCTGTAAATAAATGCCACTTTCATGAGCTGGAACACATTTGAAATGGAAAAAATGAAAAGATTATGATCCATACCTGTTGCGAGGATGCACAATATGTTAACTGCTTCAACTATTTGTGGATGCGGGTGAACATTGTTGTTTCCCATAATCACGTCTTTGTATTGCGATGCAGAACCTACAGATGGACAATGTTGAGCAAAGATGGACAAATTAAAACCACCGCAAGATCAGAAAGGATGAGCAGCTCAAAACCGGCTCAGCAGGTACGTTTTCAGACAAGCTATTTCACAGAACTGTCTAGTAAATGTATGCTTACTGCTCTTTTATTTATTTATTTATTATTATTTTTTTGTCACTGCATGACCGGTTTGATTTATGACTTTGCTCAAAGTATGTGAAACAAACAGCCAGCAGCTGTTCAACAGCAGCTCAAGAGTACAAGGAGACTGAGTCCACAGTAGTTCTGACTTGCAGACATTTTTAGTTACACAGCCAACAAATCTAGTGGGGGGGGAACTATCTTTGAGCATCTTCTGAGGTCATCTCTGTATTGCTCAGCTCCTCAGGGACGCGTTTCACCTGTTTATCTGCATGGAGCTTCTCTGTGTTCAAGATTGTACCTTGTCTGCAATTTTTTTTTACCAGGCAAGCTGTGTGTGGGGATTACATAATCAGAATGTTTTTATTTATTTATTTAAAAAAAAATAAAACAAAAACAGCTGCCTCTGTGTGAACATGGTAGCAGTGAACTAGAACAGTCACAATGTTGGCTGTGATACCAGCAAACGTAAGCAAAAGATGCCGACAGGCTCCAAGCAGAAATGAGGTCAACAGCAGGAAAATGACGGGACATTTTATGGGGTCAGTATGAGATGGTTGTAATATTTTGTGACACAATGTTACTATGAAATGCAGGGATTTGACTGTGTTTTGCTCAGTTTTAATACAACCAAATTATTTTAAAATCATTTATGGAGTACTATCTCAGAAGAATAGTTCATTAGTGGAACAGTAAATGCAGCCCAGTTCAAACAACACACTCAGTGCAGTTTAACAGTTAGAATAAATATATTTGGCGTTTAAAAATCTCTACAGGCTGCAGTAGAAGAAAAATCTGTCATTGCATTAAACTACAGTCAGAAACATAGAGAACAATCTGATAAGTGTATCTCGTCCTTTAACCAGGAAATTGGCCACATCTTTGACAATAATATGTACAAGGTTACAAGAGCCTCTATTAAAGTTATGAAGAGGATAATAAGCACCGGTTGGTTTCTGGTTTGAGACTGAGCACTGAGAGAGACATAAGCTATCTTTCCCTGAGATGTAAGATGAAAAGGAAATACCTATAATTTGCCAATAAATCCCATCTTTTTTTGTTTCTTATTACAAATAGCTGTTTAGTATATTATTACACTGATGGTTCAATAAAAACATTTGCTTCGTGTAATGTGTGAGAAGCGGTTGAATGGATAACTATTAGGTTCTCATAAGTAGTTTGTTGTATCCTTGCAGGGTCACAGGTGCCTCCCCAACAGCTGCTGGGTGAGAGGTGGGTTACGTCACAGTCCATTCAAAGGCAACTTAGAGACACAAAACATCATACTGAAGGTCAGCGTAGTATATGCAATAACCTTACAAGTGCGTTTTTGAATTATGGGAGAAAGCTGGAGTACTCACACATGGACAAGGAGAACAAACGGCATGCAGAAAGACCCCAGGCCATGATTCAAACCCAGTACTTTTTTAATGTTAGGCAACAATCCTACCAACTGGGCCACAGTGCAAATAGCTTATCCTGTCAACCTAAAGCATATATTAAAGAAGTTCAGGCCAGGCACCCTTAGCAGCTATTTTTCTTGCTAATTTCTTGCTTGATGTAATTAGGCAAGTAGCAACAACACATATTGTACTTGTATAAAAAAATTTAACTATTTTGGGGAAACATTTATTGCTAATTCCCACAATGAAGTTCTTAAAAAATAATTTCTTTAATTTATGCCTGAAGGATACAGTTCTTAAATTTCTTTCAAAAATATGTTTGGGCATTAAATGCTCTCAAACGGGACAGAATTGAGTGCAATCAACTTTAGTTGTTAAAACAAAGTATTGGTATTCCTACCGATAGACTGAAAAATGATGGTGAGTGAATAAGGGGAGAAACTAAAAATAAAAGCTTAAAATGAAGCTACAGAAAATGGCACGGTGAGAAATATAATCATTTAAACATACAAATGCTTTGACACAACCACACTTCCGTCCCAGAGTCTCTCTGTAATCCCCAGCAGAGGGAGTGCAGTTTAAAGCGATGAGTTTGTCTGCACAGAGCCGTCTTCCTCATTGGTTCCCCATGACTTCAGTGCTGGAGGTGTCTTGGCCAATGGGAGCGCTCCCTGGTTACAAACATCTGAAGTAGTAATAATGTGGAATGTGCTGGCTCGGCATGAGCTGTCAACCAGAGCATGTAGTACTATACCACATACGGATGGGGGGAGGAGACTAGGCGAGAGGAGGAAGTGGTAAATACTCTGTGACAAAGCAGAAGCTTCGTTGTGCTCTGTTAATGTGCGTGTGATTGTAGGAAGCAACATTACCATCAGCTGCTTTATATTACCCAACAGAACTCCACCCTCTCGACTTTTATTACACTTTTGTTTTGTGTGATGATGATTTCTTGTTTCATACAGATTCCAGAAAGATGTCATCAATGATTAGATATTTTTATTCTACTTTTTTTTTTTTGACTGTAGTGAAAACATATTTTGGTTTTACAAAATAACTTTTCCATTCCAGCATTTTAGGCCACGTAACTTTCCCTTACGTGCCATTACATTGATGGGAAACATTTAAAAATGAGTGCAGAGACAAATTTTAATCTTGATAGGGTTGTTTTGTTACCATGTCTTGCACAGTGCAAATCATTCAGGCTTTTGGGCCTTAGAGCCAGTGCTCAGATTACTGGCCCTGTAGTGAAGTTACAGCAGACTAAACACCTGTTTTCCATTCTACTGGAAAGACATACAGAATGCACAGAGGCGCTATTTGATACTAAAACAACCAAAACAGTTTCCCACTGATCACTGTTCATATATATAAATGTCTCTAGGAAGATGGAATGTAATCTTTCTATGTGTTTGGTGGCAGCAAGAGAGGAGAACTAATTGGGGAGATGAAGCATGGGAGTTTCCCCAAACCAGTTAACATTATGTGAAATTACCAAAGACATTGGTGGAGCTATTGTAGAAATGAACTCTAGAATCTTTTTCTGGGTGTGTCTGCTTGACTGAACAAACATTCATCCAGCCAGACTTGAGCTGGTTATTCTAAAGGATTTGAGGAAGTTTTTTTATCTGAGTTTCAGGACATTCAATGTGAGAAAGAGTCACATTAAGAAGGTTGAAATATTAGAAAGCTTTCTATGTAGCTTATGTAGCTAATGTAGCTCGTAATGTAGTTTTTTTTTGTTTACTTTTTGTCACACCTAAACGTTTCACATGACCAAACGTATTTAAGAACTTATGACGCCTCATTTCTATGAATGAATGTGTCTATGAATGTGTTGGACTGTTTAAGGTCAAAGAAGTTTTTCATCCTATTCAGGCTATGAATCTTTCCATTACATGTGTCATGTGTCCATGCTGTTATACTGTTCAAACATTTTCAAATTATCCAGTAGGGCTGAGTTTACTGAACATTATGTCATCTCTTGTTGGGCATTTGGATGCCAGCCTTACTATAACTCATAAGTTTTATTTGTCTCATATTATTTTACTACCTTTCTTTAGATCCTTTTGTTTTAAATACCACACATTTCCTAACGCGTTTCACAACATCATAGGCAACATTAGTCATCATCTCTTAATTTGTGTTTTCATTTCTTGTGTTGCAAGAAGGTGGTCCAGTTTCCATGTGGGTGTTGGTGCGTCTGCAATGAAGCATTTCATGCAACATTCAGCTAGGTGTCGAGCACTTTCGCTAAGATCTTCATTACATAAGAAAGACCTATGGAGGCTTTTTTTCTGCAAGTACTAATGCAGCAAAGAAACAAACTAATAATTAAGCAAAGAATAGGAAACTGACAGCGGCAACACGTTGCTCAAATAATAATAATAAAAAAAAACCCAGTGCCATTTGGAAATTCAAGCACAAGCTTGTATTGAATTGTGGGGGGAGGTGTTAACTGAAATATGATGAATTTATGTCAGCTTTACTGCAAAAAACAAAACAAAAAAATCCGTGTTTTGGACACACTCAGATCTGAAATGTATTAAACTGAAACTTAATAGGGACCCACAGAATTAATTGTACTGCTTTGGAAACTCTAATTTTAATAATTTTCTCACGTTATAATTTCAAACTTCTGTGTATTTCATTGAGATTTGTAGTTGTGAATAATTGTGAATTGAAATGAAAAGGATAAATGATTTTCAAATTTTTTTCACACAAACATTTGGAAAACTGTGCCCTGCATTGCTGCTCAACCCCTTTTAATCAGACACCACAAAGTAAAATCTTTGGAAACATTCTGCGGATTTTACCCGTCTCACCACATTTTAACTAATTCACGTCATCTAACCGGTAATTGGTTAACCTGCAATAACATAGTGTTATTATTATATATACATTTGTCCTGTAACCCCAACAAATGTCTGTCCATTTGTTGGGTGTGCAGTATGCAGGTCTAAACCTTCTCATTCAAAGTGCTGATAATTTACCACATATTCTGTAAGGTAACAAACAACCCTCCTCCTCTTAGGTACAGCTCATCAGCAGCATCTCTGTCATCAGGCTTAAATAGCTACAGATCATAAGCCGGCATGCGGATAGCGTACTCTATAAGAGAGCTCTTCCCCACTTATAAACCATGACAGCGTACACAGAGCCACTGTGGCCATGATTAATTGATGGTGTTTCAGTGTTAACAGGCCTCTCGTTGCCAGACATCTACAGGACTCGTGGGCTGACGAGACATCAGCATCACTGATTCAAAGTTGTTGTTTTTTTTAAAACAAAGGGTCCTTTGAAATGGAGCGTTCAGAGGATTTAGTCAGGTGTATATTCGTGTTCAATTATGCTTGAAGAGCATAATCCCTCCTTCATCCTTCTGGATGAAGGAGGGAGAGCTGATAGTCAGCAAAAGTGTGCAAAGTTTGCATCGCACTCCTGGATTTGCATCCTAGAATGTCCAATTCAACCTTCGCATCACTTTTTAAGAGCAGAAATACCCTGAGAGACTAGAAGGGAACATGTTAAGTCTTTAAAGATTGTGACAGAGAAATCTAAACTCAGTCAGAAATCCACTGAAGTTGCTTGTTCACCCTTAACCTCAGTGTGTTAATGCTAATGATGGAAGTCAGAAGGTGAAGCCTCAGAAGAAGTATTGATCAATAACCACAGCACATTATAAACTATTTAGCTGGCAAGAAAAGCATATAGAAGAATGTCTTGATCTGTCTTCACTTGACTACAACTTTAAGCAACATGCCTGATTTCATTTAAGACAATAATTAAATCGCTTGATTGCAAATAACCAGTTCTTCATTACAATACATCAGACATTCATTTATGACAGTACAGTTTCTCTACCTTGTACGTTTAGCATTACTGTACATGCTACACAACTATCCACGGGGAAGCAATATGTACTCCCAGACTATCTTTAAATCCTTGCTTCTTTCCCTATCTCCATCTCCCTTCCTTGATTCTTTTTGCTCTGCCAAACTGTTAGTTAGTTTCCTCCTATACGCGCCCACACCCCGTTGTCATGAGTTCACACTAAACAGCAGTTCAGGCTCCCAGGGAAGACCAAGGGGGGTCAGGCGAGTGCTGGAGATTTGTAAGCTGCCTCCTTCAAACTCATCCATTATCCAGCTGACTCCACTCTGACCCCTGAGGTAGCGAGTGTGTACTGTAGAGACTTGCCTGGAGAATCACTCAGCAGAGTTTCTGGGTGCCCGGGCGTGTTGGCATGTGTGTGTGTAGACCTTGGGGTTTGTGTTGGAGAGCAATCCTGACCTGGTCAATAATTAAAGAGGCTGATTTATTGGAAGAACGTGGCTCTGATATGAGAGACAACACTTTTTCAGACGGGATAATACGGCTGTTGAAGGGCCCTTAGTAAGCATGTTCATATCGTTGATGTTTGGCTTGAAGATTTCAGGTCAAGCAGAGACACAAGTGAAGAATGATGGCTGACATGCGGAGAAGACTATAAAGAAAGACTGGACCAGATTTCTGCCTTATGCTGAAATCTTTTCCATTGTTCTTTGGGAACAGCAACTGTCATGTCTTCCCACCGATTCTCATTTATTAGCTTTACGTAATGGACTTTGACTAGGCCATTCTAACACATAGATTTGTTTTGATTAGATTATAGGGTTGTTGTCCTGCTGGAGGGTGAACTTCTTCCCCATACTCAAGTCTTATGAAGCAATTTGTTATAAAAATAATGCTGGCAAAACTATGTTCCTCTGGTGTGTTCAAGGTGATGAGCTTTCTGATTTTTTTTTTCAACAAAGTATGATGCAAGAATTACCAAAAAAAGTTCAATTTTGACCTCCATTCTAATGACTTTTTTCTTTCCCACTGACAAATATTCCCATCTGAGTTGCATATCTCTGCAGTTCCTCCAAAGTGAACATGGAGCTCTCAGAATATTATCATAATGATAGTCTCCTAACATGTCAGCTCTGGTTGACAGCTTGATCCCGGTAGATTTGAAATCGTCCAATAATATTTCCACTGTGATGAATGATAGATGGAGAATCAATTTTTGGGATATTCAAGATGCAGTTCCAGAAACTAGATCCACTTTAAGCTTTTCTAAAACTGTTTGCTGTGTTCCATAGTTTTTTGTTTTGTTTTTTTTTTTATGCTTTTTGTTCTCTAATGTTCTCCAACAAATGTCTGAGGCCTTCAGCAAACAGCTGGAATGTTACTGATTAAATGACAGGAAGCATTTAATCAGTAACATTAAATGTCGTTTGTTTAGCTCCCTAAACAAATGCAGATTTGGAATGATAAAAAGTAAGTTGAAAACTGTGTAACAATTTCCATTCCCTGTACATTGAGGTATTACTTTGTGTGGGTCTATCCCACAGATCATATTAAAGCACTCAGGATTAATTCACAAACTCTACCTGCCTGGGATGTGCAGATTGAATTGCCTCCTGGTAATACATAGATTAGGAAACTCTCTGTGCATTGTAATCCTCCATTCTTTCCATTTCCCTTGTCGTGGGAGGGAAAAGGTGTGTGAGAACAGGTAAACTGTTAGCAGGCTTTTGCTGCAGGATTACACTTGCAAGGGCGACTTTAAGCCTGCATGATTTTGCTGCTAGAGAGGAACAGAAAAAATGAGGTCACATTTCTGAAACCGATATTGTTGCATGCTGATAAGGATTTTCTTTAAAAGAGTAACTTGATTTTTATCATTCTCAGAGCGTGTCAAGTTTTAACGGTTATGTTTAGTAAATGTGTAATAGCAAATCTATTACACATTTGCACAAATAAAGACGGCTTCCAGTCTTTATTTTTGATGGTCTTCTTCAGAGAAGAAGGTTAGAGATAGTCAAGAAAGGCTAAGGCAAGTGAATTACTTTTTGCTGGTGGAGTGAGTAATGGCTTTGGAAGCGATTACCCTTGGATACAAGGGTTGAAAAGTTTATGGAGCCTGAATGAGAGCTGGTGAGTTGAAGTTGTAGAGTGGTTGTGTGGAAGTAAGTGGGACTTTGCTCAGAGGAAAAGTGCTGGACTCTTGTGAGAGTTGAAAGAGCTTCTTGTCAATTAGGCGGCAGAGGAGCAGACCAGGAAGTTCCCAACGGCCTGAGGTGAAACTGTGGTGGAGACATGGAGCAAGTTAGGGATTCTAGAACAGATAGAAATGATGAATGAGCAACGAAGAATAACTTGAAGCAATCAGACGATTAGTAAAGGAGACCACAACAGTGGTAGCTGCCAAGTGTCCCTTCAGGTCTTTTTATGTATGTTAAGTGTTTGGTCCATCTTGCTAGTAAAACGAGAAGACAGATTTGGTTGTGTTCTGTGTTGACACAACACTAGTTTCAGTGCTTGGCTTTAAGACACTGAATAATTGAAAGATCAGAGTTAAATTGCTTGACAAACTAATACCGATCATCTGGGTGTTGTGCTAAAACTGAGAAAAAGCTTCACAAATCATAAGAAAATCCTTAAATGAGCCTCAGAAATCCAGAAGATCTAGCAATCAAGATTACTTTAAACTGTTACTACTCTTTGGGAGCAAACAAAATGACTCCAGTGTCTGCTCACTAAATCAAGAAATAGCACTAAACACGTGCATTCTGGAAACACTTGCAGATTTGAATAACAGAGGGTGCAAATAGGGAGCAGTTCATCTGAAGACTGTATAGAGATGGCTGTTTTTAAAACTTAGAAGATCTGCTTTTGTTTTCTGCCGAGGTCTACATGCCGTACATCACTTTCAGCAGCTATGCAATGACAATAAACCACTTTAAGTCTCCTAAAGGCCTGACTAAAGCTAATGTTAATTTATCTTACAGCTACAGTTTCGCTGTCTTGTTTATGTGGCAGATCAACCCATGTTTGTTGCAATATTTCTGCTCAAGCAGACTTGTTTCCTTGTGTGGTGCGAAGGAGTATTTGTGCAACTAAAATCAGTGGCAGATGACATTTCATTATGAGTCATTTCACAAAGAGGTATGCACATTTAAGCTCCCTGTTTCTATTTCTCGTACAAGCCACACCCAGTGGTGCTTTATTGTCCCTGAGTGTTCACACCTTCAACAGAGAACATGGGTACATCTCTAGGGAGTAACCCAATGTTGGAAAAATGCACATCTCCTCTGGGAAGTTCTTCGAGTACACAGTGGCAAAACAATACATGTTCGTTTGTAATAATGTTTTCCCATAGTTTCTAGCAATTCAATTGGAAGCTTTAGCTGATGTCGAACTGCTGAACTGGTTATTAGTCGCTCCAGCTCATAGCTGTCCATATGATATCTAGCAACGCTGTGTAACACAACTAGACTGTAAAATTGATTTGTTGTTAAATTCAATTTAATTCAAAAATAGGTTATTAATACCAGAGGGGAATTAAATGCAAAACTATTATGCAAACTTCTTCAAAACGTGGCTTTAGATGCTGATGGCTGTGGGGAAGAAGGATCTCTGGTAGTGGTCAGTGTTACAGCGGCACTGAAGAAGGCTCTGACTGAAGACACTCTGGTGTTGTATAACAGTCTCATTAAGAGGCTGTTTAGGGTTGTCTGTATTTTCTTGATTTCATGAAGAATCCTTCTTTGTACCATCATCTCCA
The DNA here is from genome assembly GCF_019740435.1 of Gambusia affinis. NCBI lineage: Eukaryota > Metazoa > Chordata > Actinopteri > Cyprinodontiformes > Poeciliidae > Gambusia > Gambusia affinis. The sequence continues at coordinate 12,841,837 of NC_057881.1, read as the reverse complement.
TTGGTTGCATACTAGTCCCCAGAGCCATGAAGGAAATACACCTTAAGTTTCTCCCCCAAAACACTTATCTGTGACTCAATGGGTCCAAGCTGGTGTAGTTGTGTAGCTTGGTCTAATTTTTCATATGACTGTTTCTGTCTCCTGATGTTGAATTTTAAGGGCAGCTCTTTGAATCACGTACTAAATTTTAAGAGTTGTAAAGTAATTCTGCCTCTCACACTGCAGCTTAGCTATACCCGTTGTACTGTAGGAATAGGGAACTTTGCCAAGGCACAAAGTTTCTCTAATGGCAACTTTTAATAAGTTAAACCAACATTTTATATTCAACAGTGTATGCATAAACATCTGCTCCAGATAATACAGTAATCAGGTCTGTACAATCCACGGCAATAAGTCAGTTTTATTTGGTGTTAAAATATACCAATTGTTATGAAATGCAATGTGAAATCTTCTTATTCAAATATGAGTCCACTCACTGCCCAACTATGCGTCTTCATTTCTATGCATGCGGTGCATCAGCGTAATACTAAACCTCTGGCTCACAGGGCAGGCTACCTCTCTAGCTCTTTGTTCGTCACACATGTGACGAGGGTACAATGGAGAGTAGGACAATAGTCCACTTATTGAGTGACTGGCAGGGAGCGGGATACATCCCTGATTAACCGTCACACTGCAGCCTCATGCACCCTGCGGTTCATGTGAGCTGTGTCAGGTTGCACTCCGCTGTAGAGGGAAAGGCAACGGCTCTTGCTGTCGTACTGAAAATCTGGCAGGTGTCACCGAGGTCAAAGTAGTGAAAGGCTCTCAAAATAGATGGGAAGTGAAATAGATAACGGGTTAAGAGGCTGACTCTTAATGATTTTAACAGGAAAGTATTGAAGATGCACAGATTTGGGTTTACTAATTTAGATTTTTTCTTTTTGAGGTCTGACCTGTCTGCAGTTCTGACCACAATCTCAAGGAACACTTGTGACCACTCTGGTACCATTTGTATTAGAGTGACTGAAACAACCGGCACACTTAGAACAAATGCTAGTTGAGGAATATGATGTCATCCCACAGCAGTGTTTGACCAATCTTGGTGAACAGCATGAGGAGGAGGTGCTAAGCTGAACCTCCTGTTTGTAAAATAAATTGAAAGTTATTGCCAATATGTCTTGTTTTTGAAAACATCAATAGCAGAAAGCTGTTTGACAAATGTCCTTCCTTTCCTTTTGTTTCTTTTTGGTCTGTACAAATGAGTGATAACAGCAAATAGGGATGATGGACAGATTTGATTATTCTGAATGTATCAAGTGTGTGGAAAAAGTACAGGTTTGCTAAGCTTCAATAATTTTTTTATAAATGAGATAATGTGTAATTCTTTTCTTGGAGTTCAAAGCAGCTCTGTAACATCTTACAATAAAAATGTTATTGTTTCGATCCATCAGATCGATCCAGCAGAACAAAAGTATTTTTTCTTGTTTTTATGTTTAGTTTTTAAGGAGAGAAAACAAAAACCCAGCATGCATAAAATTTATGATATGAAATTGGCCACAAAATCTCTGATCTGTAGGTTTTATGCATTTCAGCATAGCACATCTAAAGTCAGACTTATAACCTTTTAGTTACTAACCCTTTTTGTTGCGGCCATTTTTTGTTTGTGTCTGAATGTGTAAGGAATGTCCACAGCTGAGCTGTCCTCCAGGTTGCTGTCAGCTGACTGTCACTCATTGCCTTCAAGCAGAGATTTTCTCTGAATCCTTGAGCCTCGTTCGCCAGCCAGGACCTTATGACCTTCAAAAATAACAATAAAAGGGTTTGAGTAGAGGCTAAGCTCTTCATAGTGAGGCTAAACTGTTACATTTGCAATAAAGAATGCAGCTAAGCCTGAGTTTAATATGCAAGCACAATTGAACTATTTCTAATGACGTAGGTGCTTTGACATCCCCACGCCTTATCAGTGCTGTCAGTGAACTTCTGTAATTCCGCGTCTGTTTGCCCTGCTCCGAGCCCTGGATGTCATATTTTTGCATGAGTAGCTCGCAAACTGCTCCATTTGTGAATCTCTCCCTCTCTCTTTCTCTTTCTCCCTGGAGGTGGGGGCAGAGAGGTATTAGCTGTGCGCCGCAGACATCATTAGGAGGGGAGACGCTTTCCACCGTCAGCGCCGGAGCGGAGCAGAGCAGGGGAGCCCTGGCAACAAGAAGACACACAAACTCAGCAGCCCGTTACACCCCACAGTAAGTCGCACAAAACTACTCACTCCGAGCCGCTTTTTACAAACTGTCACTGCTCGCTTTCTCTCTTTTGGAGCTCTGTTTGGACATAAAAATGGCTGGAAGAACTGGGTAAGGGTGGCGCTGAAGCGCTCTCTACCCTTCTCTCTTTACTTCAAAGCGTTTGGGAAATGTTTACTTCGCTCTCTGACTTATTTTAACAGTCACCAAACAGTCCGGGGAAACGAGGGGCATGGGTGGGTACACTTGTCACATCGCTGCTTTGTTGCAAAGTGAGTTCTTTTAGTGGACGAAAGAGGGAGCGGAGGTTTGCCTGTGTAGTGACCGGGCAAGGAGCGCGTTCGCCGGTCGAGTTGATCTCGGCCAGCCGCTGCGCTTCCCACTAACTGCGCCACTCGACCTCGGCTCGAACATGTTCTCTTTACGCTGCTTTCTCAGCGGTAAACACCGCCAGACTCTGCTGGATGTTGTTGCGAACGCTTGTTTCAATACTCTTAATTTGTTGAGAGGGAATGTCAAAGGCAGGAGATTTTTCTTTTTTTAAACAACGCTTCACCATCGCGGAAGTGTTTCCCCTGAACACGAACTAGAACTACTCGCCAAAGTCAAGTTAAAATGCTCACTTTGTTTGTTCCGAAACACTTTACAGCTATGAAACGTATATTTCCGCTTGCAATTTGCACACGTTTACGGCTGCATGTGTAATATGTTACTACACGGTGTTTTACATTACCAGCTGGGTGTAAAGGACATACGGTTTGTGATTGCAGGACTACCCGTGATGTCATTCATCCGAGCTTGAACCATTATATAACGGGACTGTAGGGAAGCCTGTGATAGCAGGCTATTTTTACACTGTTTACACCTCAGAGCAGGGTAGGGCTATGCTTCAACTCACAATATGAATTTAATATGCCATCCAAATGAGGAAAAAGTGCATGGACATTAAGGGAGTGCTGCAGATGTAAAGCATGCACTTTAAGGTGTCCCCTGTCTACAATATTTTTCTCACATTCTCAGTGAGATATCCTGCAGAGGGCTTTAATGTTCACATATTTAATTAAAAAATTCATACTCACAGTTACGACATTATTTAGTAAACTCTCTGAACTTACCTTTGAAGTGGAATATGTCCTTGAATGTTCAACAAAGTGCCCTTAATTGATTGTAACTGCTATTTTTTTGTCCATTAATGTTATTACATCCTCCTACTATCAATATTTTACTAATTTTCTAAATTTTTCAAGGTTTTTTTTCTATCTCTCTCCGCCAGAGATTTCAGCATGCAAGAACATTGTGTGCTAATAATGTTCACTGCTACCCTTCATATTCAAGTAATTGTCTGTTAGAATTTTTTTAAATATATATTTGTGGTAGTAGTGGCTTTTTTCCAACAGTAATTCAAAGGAAATGGCAGAGAGAAGGTTGTTGTGGGAGGTAACGCAGCAAAGGTCTTGAGCTCAGGAATCGAACCCAGAACAGCTGCATCAAGCACTATAGCCTCTGTATATGGGGCAGCTCTCCCGCCACACCATGCTGCGCCCCAGAAAGAAGTTTTTAGGACATTTGTACTCACTTCTTGGTAACTTGACACCAACTCCTTATTATGCTTTGTACCCTAATGTATTACAATATTTTGTTTTGCCAAATTTGATCGAATAAGATGTCACCACAAAATAAAGCATTCTAAAATCTATCTGAGAAGTACCTGCGAAAACAAATGTTAAAGAACTTTGAAGTAGCTGCTAAACTAATTATTAGCTAATGAACAGATTTTGCAAGCATGTGTTTGAATTCTTGTAAATTTAGTTTGGAAACCGTGTTAACTACTTTTGATTCATTTTTTCAAAATATTGTTGCTAATGATGTCTCAAAAATGTGAGGGTGCTTTTTGTTTAAATTTTAGTCTTTAATATATATTTTTTTTAGCCTAGATATAAATCAAAACACATCTCTGTTCATAGCAATATCAGCTTTTCCCCCTCAAATTTAATTGCTATTAATGCAATCTTAGCTGTTAGTCAGAAACATGGTAGCACATAAAGAACAGAGACAAAGATTTAATTAAGATTTACAAGCAACCTTTTACAATTAAAATTAATCAAACACAAAGAATAAAAAAAACAACATGTTAAAACCTTTTCTAAGTAGAAGGATTAACAATAAGACAGAAACTGGAAATGTAAATGTGAAGGGCTGTGAAAAATCTCCATAATTTTAGTTTTGAGATGGTTATAAAATATTATTTTTCAAAACATTTTAGAGTGATGAAATGTGTATTTAAGTAGAAACTTACTTGATTATGAACATGAATTTATAGATTGAACTAGAGCTGTACCCCTCCAGGTAATAACAGCACGTCGTGGCAAGTGGCTCATTCAAATCGTATGTTTTGTTGTCCTACTGCAATGTGAAACCAAACCTCATGAAGCATATGCAGTTTTGTACAGACTTGTTTTGGACTTCACAGCATAAAAATGCAGTCCAATTGTATAACCGCATAATTTCTGTCAATAAAATGCGCCTTATTATTTATAACGTTGTGGCCTCTGTCACATAGATTAGATATGGCCTCTAGTTTGTTCCTGGTGCTGTCTGATTCTCTCGCTCACAATGCTGTGTAAAAGGAAACAGACGTGCTTGAAGTGCAGCGGAGGGCCATTTACATTCTACTTTGCTCACTTGAAATACTCTCCATTTGTTCTTGTGTTGCTTTTATCGTTATATTTGTGGCTTCTCTAGTTCTGTTATCAAAATATTCACATAGAGTTCCACATTTAGGAGGATTCAAAAACAAGGATTTCGTGTTTATATTCTTCAGGTCTGTGCTTTAAGCTGATTTTTAAGATGTTTAAACTTTGAACATTATGTGTATCTATTATTGATTTCATGTGCTTAAAACCCGTTTAATCCCACCGGCAACAATTGTTGCCAGACATATTTTCTAACTTCTGGAAGCTGTAAGAGAATTCATTTGACTTTTAGCAGCTAATTGAAGTTTTTAAATCAAATAATAGTGTGTACTCTAAGAAATATCAATTTCATGTATCTACTGTGAATGGTGATATGACCAGACCTCGTTACTTCCTGCCTGTAACGCTGGAGGTAAATGTATGTCACAAATGTGTACAAGACAGTCATTAAATACTTTAATAAAAAAATCTGAATAAAATATTTTGTACATATGTTCTTTCAAGTGTCTTCTACTGATATATAAAAAAAAATTGTATCCATTCATTCATCTTTTAATAATAAGAAGAGGGAATGTAAGTGTGGCAACAATTGTTGCTGCTGGCATAATACAAAGACAGCACTGTCCTGTGTCCATAGCTTTGCTGTTTATTCTAAATGTCTTGCTGTTGCCAAAAGCTCAAACTATAAGATGTTTTAGATTTTCTACCTCAAAAAATGAGGTTCCTTCAGTTGAACCCCTCCCCACTTCCCGCCCCCAAAAGCCGACCCTTTCCACAAAGTGTGGCCTGTGCAGTGAATGACCACTACAAGATGACGCCACGCCTGAAACTAGTTCGGGACAAGGCAAAGGTCTTGTTCTTGGTCTGGTGGAACAGGGGCAATGTCCTCTCAAATGCAGATTTGTTCATACTAACATTTTCACCTGATTTTGCCTAATTGATTAAATAATCAAATGAGGTCAAAGGTCACTTGGCATATTGAGACAATGACACCTGCAGGATGTGGCATTCAATTTTTATGTTTCTAAAATATTTCTGAGCACACTTGTAGCCATTCTTTGTTATAATAAGTTATGCATGTCATGATTTTTCTTATTTTTTTATGTGTATAAATAGGCCAGATTTGTGTACCGGTAATTTAGAATATGAAGTTTCCCACCAGCAACAATTGTTGGTGAGTCTAAGACCTACATTTTCACTAACATAACCAACATAAAATGTAATAATTCATAAATATCGTGTTTTAGGGAGGTCCAAGGATTGAAATGCATGCACTTATTTTGCAGGAAAAAATTTGGGATTAAATGGGTTAATTTGGCATAATGTGCCTGTTATGATGGCAATGTTCTGACCAGACATCTTTGTCTAATGATATGATTTCCAAAAGCTAATCTTTTTTGATAAAGATGAAAAGCCTTGTGACTTAAATTCTTATTGACATAATACAGATGTGCATATACAATGAGAAATGACAACAACAACACCAACAATGAAAAACAGATTTAGATAATTATAAGATGTGGAACTGAAAACATTTGGAGGTCGATCATCTGATATGTTTTTATATTTATCTTTGATCAAATATCTTTAATACTAAAAATGAGCTCAGTTGTGAGACTTGGTTTTGTCTTGATTCTCTGGTTCACAGGTTGAGGGATTGGTCAATAGCACGCAAGCTTCAAGGCTAAAATAGTTATCAGAAATGACATGCTATTTTTACTTCAACAGATTTTTTTTTTATCAAGTATGGTCACACCTTGTAATTGAATTCAATTACAAGGTGTGACCAAACTTTTGGTCTGAACTATATACAACAAGCAGGGTTTATGAGATTATTGAAACATTTTTGAATAACCTTGGTAGAGTATTGGAGGCAACAAATTGCGAGGTTTAGGTGAATTAGTTTTAGGTCTCCTATCCTGCAGAAGTTTGAAAAAGGAAAGTCCATCTGTCAGACTAGGGTTGACAGCATGGATGGAAGTCTGAAAGTTTATGAGGTTATTGATTTTGTGGTGGCTATGCTTTCACAGGCCAGATTGTTAGAACTATAGCTAAGAGAAAAATAGCCAGCAGTAGGATGTTTACCAGGGATGTCCAAAGTGTGTCCTGGGAACAATTTGTGGCCCTCTGAATAATTATTTGTTTTTGTACACCAGAGTTCTTGAGAGCCACGTTGGCACAAGCAATTGGTTTATATTAATAATTTTTTAAATATTATTTTGAGCAACATTTTCACAGACGAATGAAATCTTTTGCATCATCAGCTGTGAACTGGGCCAGAGATAGACATGCTATATTGCCAAAAAGGTACTTTAGCATCTGACAGGTGTTGTTTTTGTTGGGCAGCAGTTGAAATTTATAGATTTTGTTTTTGCTCTGTTGAGCAACAAAATGTTTATTTCTGAAGTTCGCTTCTTCAGGTGAACAAGATGTAAAAGACCCAACTGAACTTTTCTATTGTGTGATCATAACACTGTGATCCAGGCGTGCTGTGCCACCCACCCACCCACACACACACACACACACACACACACACACACACACACGCACACATGCATGCACTGCATCCACCCTAGCCTTTGATTCCAGCCGCCACTCACTTTCAAATGGTAATGAGAGGCAATTAGAAGCCAATGTGTCCTAATCACAAGCCATTTAACCGAGCTTGGCTCATTTGTCAGAGCCCTGTGTGCACATGGAGCCCCACAGACAAACACACATGAGCAGTACGTCTTGTAGCTCTTGCCAAATGAGGGGGAAATTGTGTGTTTCTGTGTCCGTGAGTGAGATTTCCAGGTAATGATCGGGTGGAGATTTCACAACTGAATGAGCGAGTGACAGAAATGGCTCTTCATGTGCAAGTACAGGGAGGACGAATGATGGGTGGGAGGGCCTCACAGATTGACCAGGGCAGCGAAACAACAGGTGTCAGTGACTGAATGTAGAGGAAGGAGTGGGAATAATTCCACTCCTTCCTCTACATTTATTAAGAGTCTTAAGAGGCGCTGTGCACAAGGGTGCTAACGAATTGACATCAATTTATTTATTTAGTGCCAATTTACAACAGATGTCTTCTCAGGGCAGACATGTCCAATTTGTATCCAGTTAGAGTCTAATTTCGTCCACATTGAGTCCAGATTAACCCAGTAAATTCCAATCCAATCTTATATTCAAATTCTACTCCATTTACATACAGTCCAATTCAATCCAGATCCATGTATGGTACAGTTAGATGCAGATAATCATTTATAGATTTACAGAGATATAATAATCCAAATTCTTTGACCAATATTAGGTCCTTAGTTCTAAGCCTTTACTCTGAAGAATAAGTTAAATTCAATAAATCAGAATATGACAATATAATTTAGTAACTAAATTCACTAAGTGAAAAATGTAGATTGCATTTTCAGATCTCTGTTTATGTTGATCATGATGATTTTCTGCTTACAGTTAAAGACGTGACATTGATAACAACATTATGTCAGACCAATAAAAACAAACATCTGTACTACAGAAATGTGGACTTTGTAAAATGCATGCTTAACACCTGCTGAAGGTTATTTCCAAAATATAAGTTTTATCTGACAATCGAGCCTCATCAAACCGCATATTCTAATTTACTGAATGTAACTCTACATCCTTAGATTAAATCTATGATTCTCAAAATCCTCCCAACTTTTACCAACTCAGCATTATCCTTGACAGACAGAGGTTAATAGCACAAAAGGGTAAAATACAGAAACTTTGTTTTACTCCATTTAGCCATCTTTTTTATTTTTTTGAAGTTTAACACTGGTGGAGCCTGAATAAACTGCATCAGAAAATGACAAAAAACCCCCTCAATCTTCTGAATTTAAAAGATTTAATTTTCTAGATTTAAATGTTCTTTTCTTATAGTATCCTTTTCTGCCATTCTACTCTTGAAAGAGTAACACAAGTAAAACATCTAATATTTTTTCTTAATTTTTTAAAATTTTATACATGTTCCATTTCTTAAATTGTAAATGGGTATTGTTGTATCTCAAGGTAATTGCATAAAAGTACCACATTTGATGTATAACTAAAGAGGGTAAGGTTAAGCAGTCTAATCATAAGCTTTATCAAAAATTAAAGTTTTAAGTGTGAACTTTGAAGTAGACAGGGTGTCTATCACACAAGCAAAACAGGGTTTCACCAGAGAGGAGTTTGAGAGCTGAATAACTGTCCTCCCAGTCTATTTCTAGAAATTCTAGGAACCACCAGTAATCCTGCAGACCTAGGATAGTCCTCTTTAGTCAAACTCTAGTCTGTTTGTCTAGAAAGTCCGGTTTGTTTGGGAACGTGTCACTGCAATTGGACTCTACTGCAGACCAAAAAAAGCGAACTCTGGTCCATCAAAGTGCTGGTGAAGTGCTCTGCTGGACATAAAGAGTGATGCGATCTTTTATATAAGACTGAATGTTGCGGGATATTTGACGATAACTAATTGCAGCAGTTTAATGCCTAAGAAATACATTCTGGTTATCTGCTTTACTCTGGGATATAGTATTTCTAATTTTGGAAGCATAGCTTTTTGTGGTATGAAAATGACTAATTTTCACTCTTTTTTTTTTTAAGTTAGTCATGTATTGTCATGTATTTAACATAGATCAAAGGTGTGTTTTGGCAAGATGCAATTCCCAGCTTTAGTTTGTGGCGCTGTTTTCTATCCTGTCACACTATGACACATAAATGTCATGTTTGATAGTACTGAAAATGTGTCACTCCTGCTTCTGCATCCACACCTGAGTGCTGTCACAGCTCTATCCCTGGTTGAAGTAAGAGGAAGGAAGAGACTGGTGTTGAATGGAAACAGAGTGATGTAAAAAATGTGTTGGGAAGTATAAGGCAGAGGGAGAGGAGTAAAAAAAAAAAGAAGAATATTCAAAATACGAGAGAGAGAAACATTTAGTTCTACGATTAAAAAGGAGCATGTGAGAAAAATGTTGGGAAAAATGTGCAGAGCAGTGGGTGGGGATGGAGGCAGATCAAGAGATTGAGCTGTCTCGTTGAACCACGCGGTGTGCTCAGACCTTTTCAGCTTTTCTTTTCATCCTCCCCTATTCATGAATGCACTGAGTACACATGCTTGCACACAAGAGAAGGGACACACTCACGCTGTGTGCTGCCTTTAAAGGGGATCAATGAGAGCTTTTTGTATTTTGTTAAAGAACATTCTGCTGTGTTTTATCATGTTTTTATATGGCTTAGTGTACCGTCCTGAATTTTGATGAATTGTAGGAAAAGGTACTTTATTGTAAGAATATAACAAATGTACAAGATGGCATTTCTATGAACATGGTAGAAAAGAAGAATCAATGTTTGTAACTTATACTGTATATCACTCTTGTCCTTCCTCACTTTGGAGTATTTGCTGATAAGTGTGTGTACATTACACTGCTTGAAAAGATTGTGTTTTGTTACCCATTTCATGGGCTTAAATCATATAAGTACTTATGAAATGGGTATGTATTCTGTGACTGTCCCAGCATCACCAACCTACACACTGGTGTTATACTGTTGGGTCGATAAACTGCTTCATGGCTCAATAACCATGTGAAAAAGAGAAGTCTGGACTTTGCTCAGCCAAGTGTAGCCTTTGGCTTTGTAATGGCTGCTTGTCTGGCTCACTTGATATGCAGTTGTCTATATGCCTGGCAAGTCACTTTTAGAAGCTGAACTTGGCTGAAGTCCAGGGAATATAATGCCTCAACAGTGACAGTGACCTTCTCTATGCCTTACCTCTTAAGTCCTGTCTGATTTGTGTTGTCTGTGAAAGAGTTGAATGGCGGATAAAGTTGATCTTTGATTTTCAGTGATTTATACAATGATGGTGGTGGCTGTATTCCCTAACCTGGTCCCCAAGTATCCCTACCCTGCATGTTTTAGACGTGTTTCTGTTCCAGCATGTCTCATTCAGTTTATTGCATGACCTCCTCTGCAGCCACCAAATGCTACAGAAGCCTGTACATTACCCATTCATTTAATTCAGGATTTTAGAAGAAAGGAGACACGTAAAACATGCAGGACAGGGGAACTGAGGAGCCACTGATATAGAGAAAATGGTCACAATAACCCATGTCAGACTAGTTGATAAAACTATGCGACTTTGGAAACTGTGTAAGATTTTACATTAAAAGTAACTGTTTGTTTTTCATGGTGCTTTGATTCCACTTGTTGGAAGCGAGTAAAGCCCTCAGAGCCTCAGCTTCAAAGTGGGTGTGTGGGCATCAACAATGACTTATGTCTGAGTCAGAAGGATATGCATTGAAGGAGAGGAATTCAAAAACAGGAAAATGGCCAGTGATAGAAACAATCCCTGGAATACCAAAAACCCACCCTTCACCAGTGTTGTTCTTGGCTAAACATTCCTTTCCATTACTACTGTTTACGCCTTAGGATGTTGATTTCAGTACACAGCACATGGTGGCTTAACCAGGGTAGCTGCCTTCCAGATCTTATTTCATTGATCCTTCTGATGTGGCATTTATTTTGTGCCACAGACTCCAGTCTATTTAGAAGCCTACTCTTTTACCTACAATTCAAAGGAATGTAATAAAAAAAGATCCACTATAGTCAGGGTAAATAGTTCAGCACATGGAGACGGGTTCGGGCAAGTCGATGCAACCAGAACCAACATTATTCAGGCCAGCGTCTCCAAGGCTGAAATATTCCTTCTCCAACATACCTGTGGTGTGGTCTGAACAGGACAAGGAGAAGGATGCAAGGCTGGATTGCTGAGGATTTTCAGTCAGTCATTCTGTCTCTGTATGGATTTCTATTTGGCCTATACTTGTGGCTTGGCCCATTCAGAATCCTTACTGGATGGCTGACCAGACGGCTGTAGATCAGCCTCATTTGGCTGAATGCTTTGTTGTAGTAGAAAGTTAGCTGTCTAGCTTCCAGGAGACATTTCTGTCTGTCTGGCCTTTCTGCTGAATATGCAGTGAACCCACAGCATTTAAACATCAGGATTTGGCTGGGAAAGTCAGAGAACTGTGATCAAACACAGATCTAAATTTAAAAACTAGTAAATGAGGATGTTCATTGCCAGCCTAAGATTTCAAGGAAAATATATTGTTATTACATTGTTAGAGACTTGTTGGAATGTATTTCTTTACAGAATGCAATTTTCTTGAACCAAAACGGGTTTTATAACTCCAACAGCCTGTCACAGGGAACCGAAATGTTTCTTCTGTGTGTGACACATACTGCTTCCAATACCAGTATTCTGTATCTTTCCAGAGATCCTATTTGAATTTGAATGCTTGGTATTTGAATGCTTGGTATTTTCATGCGTAATCTGACAATGAATGTAGATTTAGTTTAGTCTAATTTTTGCTAACTTTTCTATCTGCAAAAATGCATTCAAAGCATGCCAGTCCTGGGGCTTTACCATCAAGGGGCTACTGCTAAAATAGATGAGATTCATGTTAAGAGGCTCTTTGTGGCCTTCTGTGACTGGAAACCTCTACTATAACATACCTTAAAATAGTTTAATGTTCCTCATTAGGGATTTTTTTTGTTATTATTTTTTAAGAAAATTATTTTTGGCACTTTCAAATGTGTATCTTTTGATAAATATTTTGCATTTGGCACAATAGAAAGTCCTGAGAGGTATTCATGCACATTTATTTAATGTTAAAATATTCAAACATGACAAATGGGGGAAAAAAAAATGTAGCAAAAGTTTCCATCATCATTAACCAGAAATGTTTGGTGCAGCTCTTTAGCCAATGTAAACATCTGTCTGCAGGGACTTGCCCAGGGGAAATACCTGCGTTGACCTAATAGAGAATTGCTGTGCATCCTCTGCATGCCAAAATAGCTCTGCTTTTTCTACATTCCGTAACCTTAATTGCCCTTATGCAAAGTTTCTGACTTCCCAGATGTCAGATCTCTATCAGCCATAGTAAGTATTTTCTACTTGGGTTTGGAATATCATCACAGAGGGAACTAGGAATTTTATCTTGAGGCACTAAGAGGTTCCACTATTCTGATAAGGAAACTAAAAAGGAAACAGTTACAGGAATGCCGCAAACATGCACATCCATATATGTAAAAGGCCTCTCCTTTGGTTTACAAGTCTAGTAGGAAATGGTTGATGTGACTCTTAATTGTTTCTCTTTTGCATTCATTTAAGAAGAAAAGTATAAACAAGAAAAGTAGTTGAATTTCGTGTAGAGATGTGATTTTTTAAAATGATTTTAGAAATGATTAATGGCCTTGCATGCATATTGACCAGACTTGACCTCAGGTGTTACCTGTTTAACTATTTTCTGTGCTTTTTATTATTTTTCTAAAGCATCATTTGCACTTTACATGGATTACGAAATAGAAATAATCTTTGTAAAATTGCTGCTGTCATACTAACTAAAAACAGGCTGGTGCCATATTACTGTGCTTTAAAACCGACAGGTCTAGATGGAGCAGTCTGTTTGTCACACTTTCATTTTTCCATTTTGATGAAATTAAACTTTGCTAATGCAATCCAGTGTTGTAAAATATTATATGCATTCAATATTAGTAGTTTGGCTCAAGAGTTTCATTTGGGGAGTTTTGTGTCAGGAAGCTTTGAAGGAAACTGAAACTGGTTATTCATTCTGTCTCACAAACATTGTGACTGTGGTTCCAGTTACTGGTAATAGTTTCTGTTCCAAAACAGCTGAAATATCTGTCATACCATAAATTCAGTTTAAAATCCGTTTGAAATGTGAGACTACAGAAATAGCATAGATAGCATCAACCTGTTGCTCCATGCTGCTGATCAGCTGACTGAAAGCAGGTTACTACGTCCCTTTGCTTACAAAACAAATGCTATTTTTTTCCACTGTATCAGTATATACCATGAAGCAAACCATAATACTTTTATTTTAGATTTTCATATTATTAGAATCTCATACTGCCTCATTACTTCTCTCATATTGTAATAAAAGACAGCAGGACTAACTTAATAAACATTGCAACATAAGATAAGAGATGAAATTTGAGAAAATAAGATTGATTTATTTTTTAACAAACACAAATTACATGTATTTCGCTGAAATCTCACAGGATAAACATTGAAACTCTTCAGACTAGACTGAAGCTTTCTGGTTATTCTGTCCTCTTTCTAACTAAACTCATGAAGAAAAGGTTCGTAATGAGAAATGACAAGATAACTGAGATGAAAACAAGGTGCTGCATAGGAAATGGGTGGGAGGATGTGGCGGAAGCTTTTGGGAAATGGATGAGAACAAATTTTGTTAAATGGTTAAAGCAGCTGTAGGAAATCTTTCCATTTGATTACAGTCTGCGTTAAAACACAGCTCCATTCACAAACCTTAAAAGTTAGGTGTGCATTTAGGTCTTACAGGTAGATTTCATTGTTTATATGTAAATAAAAGACTTGAGGAAGGAAAAAAAGCTAAGGGTCAAATGTTTGTGCTCATATGTTTACAGAAACACATACACTATTCTATGTAACTTGTACCACTGATTATTAAGATAGCTTTCTATTTGCTTGACTAGAAATGCACTGACCAGGGGCTTTCCAGCACATACTGACTTCCAGATTTCTTGACTTTCAGATCTGGAAGTTTTCATGAGTCATATTATTCAGGATCCAGAATATTAAAGACAGAAAATATGCTTTATGTTCTTTGGTAAAAATGATATGTCCCATTAAAATGTTGAATGAACAGAAAATTCCTGTTAAGGATTAAAAATGCTTGTAATTATTTATAGATTAGAAACATTTATGTAGTGAAACTTCTCAGTTTTGATGCATTTAAGGGGGCAGTATTATGTACTTATGTAGTGCCATTTTATCAGAATCAAGCAACTATGTTAACTTCAGTTGTTATAAAAATGCTACGTAAATGAAATATGACTTAAATGAAACTTGACTTCGTAATTTAACTCATTGAAATTGCGCCTCTGTCTCTTTAAAAACTCGTCCTCTTTCTGAAACTCCTCCTTCAGGTAGTTATCACAACATGGCTCCTCTAATAACCCTTTGACAACATTTTTACCAGTGTGGCACTGAGAAGTGGCTGGTAAAATGAGATCAGTGGGATAGTGGTGAGGGACGGGGGGCTGCCCTGTGAGGACTGGGAAACTGCAGCTCAGAGGAGGAGCTGCGTCTCGAAGGCGGTGCTAGATCCACCAGACGTTTTGCGCAGCTGAACGGTTGCCACAGAAGATTAAAGGATTTTTTAAACATGCATAAAGGAATCAAGGCAACACTCCAGATATGTTTTTGATGAAGGAATAACATTCTAAAGTCAATTTAACATAATACAGTTGCCCCTTTAATAAAGAGCAATATAATGTGTATTACAATATATTATAATAGTATATCGGATCTCTTTACAGGTAATGCTAGACGGGCAGATGAGGGTAGTTTCCTCCAGAGGAAACAAACAGCGGAACTTTCTGAGGTTTATATGTGAAACGACAGCCTCCATAAAATTCCCCCTGTACAAAGTGACCATTAAACACTAGAACTAAGTCGATTTGTCAAGCTTTTAAAGCTGATTGTTATGTTTGCACTGAAAAAAAAATCGCTCAGAAAGTGAGTAAGAGCTATTTTAAGCTGAAGCCAGATTACAACCGGATTCTCCTGCCCATGATTCAGCTCCGTTTCACAACAGCTTCTCATTATTTACATCACACAGATGTAATGTCTCACAGTAATGGCTTTGGATACCCAAGTAACTGTACAGCATTGCATGTGCTGTCCATGAGCTTGAGGCATGTGGCACTGGATGTGGTTGTGTATTTATGATTGGAAGTAGCACTGGTTACTAAGGCTACAAAGTTTTTATCTGCAGATGCTGTCATGTGCTGTGGTTATTACTGCTGACTGCTTGTGTTTACATTTGGTTGTCTGGGTGATGTCAATATATTGACAGTTGTGCAAATACGGATTTCAGGAAGACTAAAAGGCTTATATACTCAGTTAAAGTCCGGCAGCCTTTTCTTGACCCTGAATGTCCTGAATGTTTTTCAGAAAACCACAATTATTGATGAAATCACTATTGAAGAAAGGTGTACAGAATTACAGGTACTGACATTGATGTTGCACATGTGCAAGTATGACTTCTATCTGGTGACCTGCAACTAGTGTAGGCTTTATCAAAATGACCTGCTCACTATCTGCATTTCATAACAGCTTCTCCTAAAAAGGGATAGTTTGTAGCTTTGCATGATTTCTTTTCTGTTTATTACTTAATAGTTATGTGGAAATAGACGCATCCATTTTCCACACAATCATCGATCTAAAACTGGAAATACCCACAAGTTCAAGGATTCTGGTTGCAAAATTCCTTCTGTAGTTCCCAAATCACAACGTCCCCCATTCCCCGCGTGTGATCTAATTTCGGGAAACATTGCACAAGGCTGCTAAGAATCTGCTGCTGGATTTGTAGGTTTCTGTTTGAACTCTCTCTCCTTCAGCACATGATTATGGTCGAATAATACAAATACTACACAGTCCTCCTTTCTGGGGCTTTGGGAAAAAAGAGATTTGTGAGATTTATATTGTTGTTGTTTGCTTTAATCTTTTAAAACCCAGGCACAGTTTCATAATGCCGCGTAAGGATCGTAAGCTTGTGCTATTTTACTCATTTACATGTTTTTTTTTTGTTTGTTGGTTTTTTCCTGGAAGCCCCAGGTGGCGGAAAAGACCTGATTTGACAAAATGCTGTTTGGATAACGTAAGGTATCTGTATATTTTCTTTCCTTTTCGTTCAAACTTGTTGATATCAATACTTACAAAGGGCTGTAAAAAGATGAATACGTCCATGGACTTTTTCACATTTCATCAATTTACAATCACACATTTCAGGATTTTATTTCACTGGGATATTATGGGATAGACCAGTCTGTTTTGCTCATACCCTTTGCTATCTACATTTTATAATGAAAAAATATTGTAGGTAATTTTAACTAGACCCCCCACCCCATGTCAACACTTTGTGGAGGCATTTCAGTGCAATTGAATATCAAGTTATTTTGCCAAATGCCTGATTTTTACACCATTTTTCCTTGGAAAATATCTCAAGCTTAGATTCTCAGTTCACAACTTTAACTGGATCGTTTTCACACATGAATATGATTTTATTTAAACCATTGAAGCTGTTGTTTCATATTTGAGGACTTTGTCTTCCTTGGAGGTGAACCTCAGTGCCAGCCCCAAGTATTTTCCAGCCTCTAGCAGGTTTTCTTCCAGCAATGCTTTTGTATTAGGATTAATTAAGCTCTTTAAATCTTCACTGCTTTATCTCCCTGTCTCTTTACAAGAAATGCATCATGATGCTGCCGTTACAATGTGACACTGTAACAACATGTCTACAGTGACAACCGACAGTGTTGGTTTTCTTCCACACTAAAGAGTTTGCCTACTTAACACTTCTTATGGCCATCTTTCAATAACAGCTTCTTTGCTGTGATTTTTTTGGAGTGTATTGCTAATAGTTGTACTTTAATCATACCAGCTTAGGTAGACAGCCTTTTCTACATTTTAAAATGAGGATTTGAACATTTCTCTGTAGAATATTTTTATAACCTAACTCTACAACTTCCTCAATCACCTGCTTGCTGTTTTCCATGGTCTTCATGGTCCTGTTTGTTACCTAATATTCATCTTTTAACAAGTCCTTGTTATTTTACAGAATAACTGGATTTATCTTGAGAGTAAATTATACCCAAGTTAATGCTATATATTATGGAAGAGGATTAGGGCCACCAAAAAAAAAAAAAAAAAAAATTCTGACTTTAATCTCAGAATTCTGACTTTAAAATCAGAACTCTTTTTTTTTTTTTTTTTTTTTTTTTCTCGGTGGCCCTAATCCTCTTTTGTAATCTATAGATTAGGTGACTTCAGTTGGTTGTTTTCTTTTGGGTTATCAGAGTAATGGTGACTTAATAAATGTACAATTTTCCTTCCTCTTCATCTTACTCATCAGTACTCTTTTAATCTCATAAATCCTAATGGAATACATTAAAGTTTGTGGTTATAAGGTGACCACAAACCTTATAACCACTACTTTAAAGTTTTTTAAAGTATGAAAAACTTTAAAGGGATTTTTATGTTTAGAAGGAACAATGTGTGCACGGATATCCTACAAAATGAATCATTTGGAAAATCTTGCAAATCCAGTGTACACATTACTTCTAGTAGATCTACCTTTTCTTTGGGATGAAAGCTGTGATAAGTCATGAGAAAAATCTCTGCTTGATTTTTGATATTTGCACATGACTCAGATTTAACTTAATCTGCCTAGAATATTTTAATGTCTGATCTTCTTTTAGGTAACATTTGAGTTTGTAGTTGCTTGGTAAGTTTAGGACCTAGACCTACAAAGCTATGCTAAAAAGGCTTTTTTTTTTAGTAATTAAAATGATAAAATAGTAATTATCAGATTTTATTTACCAGTATGGGGAATTATAAACTATTTGAGGCTTTTACAGAATTTGCAGCTGCTGTTTTGTATGAATGGTGTATAGGTCATAAATCAAATGCCCTGACTAAATCTTATAAAAATGTGATGTAGTCATGCTTATAGCATTTATCCCACACTAATGTCCATTCTACCTTTCAATCAATGTGTCAGTATGCAGCCTTTTGTGAATGTGCTTTAACAGGAGGCCAAGTAATATCAGTTCAGGTGTCATGAAGCCCTTTAATTCCCTTGGGTGTTTTTCAGTCATTGTTCCTTTAGATCAAATCGAACCAGTTTTTAGTAGAATGTTGGTGGGTAAAATCCTGCATAAAACACATAAAGACATGTACATAGTCTTTTTTTTACTACAGGCAAGGTTGCAATAGAAATGATTATGTCCACTTTTCTTCGTGATCTGTAACATTAAGATGACCAGAAGAAAAAAAAGTCATCATTGCTCCTGTGCTTATTTTGTTCTTCTTCTTCTTGCTGCTCCATTGCAGAGAATTACTCAGCTACTTGCTATACAAGTTGCTAGATGCTATACAGATTATTGGCCTGCAATTTTGTGCGTGTTCCCACGCGCACTTGGTAGTCTTAGATCTGATTGGGTGTGACAATGCATCAATGTGTGTGTGTTGAGTCAGGCTGGGTTAAAGATGTTGCAGCATTTTCAGAGAGCAACAACTGTGCGCCTGCCCCACTTTCAGTCTTTTAATCATGTATAGGCACTTGGGGCACTCCTGTGTGCATCTATGTGTGCACAGAACTCATGTTGAGTCGAGCGTTAGAAAGGCCTCTGGTACAGTATATGTCAGAAGGGAATGCACTCAGAACTCCCTGACCTTAGATTACCCTTTGCATGTATATTTGTGTCAGTGCTCACTTATGCATGTGTCTTTTCTCAACATTACCAGTCACTGCAGAATTAGTGCCCTCATTTAGATTTCTTGCAGCAGCTTTGTTTAGAATTTGTTATTCAGACTTTTACTTTCTGTTTTGCCTGTTATGGATATAACCTAAGACAGAATTTAATAAGAAAATTACTCCTTATGACATATTTCATAGAACCTTTCAAAAGTTCAAATAAAAAAAAAATTATGTCTAAAATGTTTGCTATGAACTTACATCTAAAATTTCAATTAGTCTATCAGGCAACGTGTACACATCCTTGAATTACTGTATGCTGTTTTAGTGCCTGCTTCAAGAAAATAATTTCAGTGTGACCTTGTATCGTTTGTAGCCCTCTGGTGCCTATTAATGTGACTAATATCCAGCATAACAAAAGGGCTTGACAAGCTCTACTTGACAAGAACAGAAAACTAAACACTGTCGCAGGGTCAACAAGGTTCAGTCAACTTCCCTTTTTAAAATTCCTTTTATGTAATTTTTTTGTGATCTGAGGGATATATGCCTTTTTTAAACCAAGATTGTCCTGCTTAATTCTCAAGGCGGTTTGAATGTCTCTGGATCGCAGCAAGTTAGAAAAATCTTACTAACCAAGTTTGGAAGAAAAATCTGGTACTATTGCACTCTTATTACTTGCCAAGTCTATTTTTCTCTGCTGCTCACCTGGTTTCCAACCACAGTACTATAATCAACTCTGCAACGTTCCCTAACAATCTGCAGAATTTTATGATATATGTGAGTGGTTTCTGCACCTCCAGCATCAGTTTCACGTTTTGTGTAAACAAGGAAAAAACATTGGTAGTTTCATCAGTTTATCAACTGATGAGGGATACAGATGACAGAAGCTCCATTAAATCCAAAATCAGTTTTTTCCCCCACTGATCTATGTGAGCTAATCACACCAACCCCAGATTTACACTCCATGCATCTTCTCTCCAGTCCTGTGCAAGGATGAACCAATGGTTGTTGCACCACTTATTTCTGCAATAGCATACATCTAAAAACTCAGAAATACACTGCTCTCCATGCTGAGAGGGAGTGTTCAATGGGAATCCAGCAGATACCAATTTCTATGTGTAATTGACAAGGAGGAAGATGGATTCTTCTGAGGAATATGTGATGTTATAGCATGGGGACATTGCAAGCGCTGTCTTCTACTTCTACTACAGAATGCTGGACCCAAAATGTACTGCCACCATGAGCTCACCATCAAAGTTTTGTGCATTCTCAAAAGGATGAGAAAGTCTCCCCCAGTTACTTTTTTCAGTCTTGCAAACACCATCAAAATTCTTGATCGGTTTTAATCTTGTAAAGCTGTCTTTATCCCTTATGAATCTGCTGAGTGTTGTGTTTGTCAACATGGGGTTATTGCTGAGATCATTTAAAATGTTTTAGTGCTGGATGTAGTATTTGGATATTTTTATATAGGTAGCAGATTTTCAATCTTAGACTTGAATACTAAGAAAGTAGAAATATCTTCCCTCTCAGCTTCCTTGCCTGACATTCCTGCCAATCACAGGAGGGAATGTTACACTTCAGTTCATCTCATCAGCACTTACACTCACGATAGGGGATTTTCCTTCTTTTTACTGGATTTTATGCGGTTTAAAAAGCACCTTGCTGAATGCTCTTAAACAAACAGCTGACAGTTGAGTGGTGATGGCTGAGCGTTTCTCCTCCAGAACAGGTAGATGTCTCTCTGCCTTCGTGTTTATCTGACAGACAGCAGTAGCAGGACAGGTGTGTGAGCTCTGTGCATGAATTCTGTGATGTAGTTTGGGTTGTTGAGCTGTACTATGAATTGTGGAAGTGATATGAAGGTGGAATACAGCGTTACTTACTGAATGTAACATAAACCTTTTATTCAAATCCAACCTAAATGATTGATTTGATAAGTCTCCTCACAGCTATTGCTTTTTATTCTATTGCTCTGTTGTGGCCTAAAGGATTGGTATTCCTTACTGTTAAAACAATCATTCTTTATTTTTTTTGTGTGTTCTGTGCTTCATTTGATTAAAAAAATAGCAGATTGAGAATTCTAACCCTATCCAGACTTGTAATTAAAAAAGGTGCTTTATTTCTGGATTTGCCTCCTGCCTTCATGTTTTGTCCCTTTGTAGTTTTTGAATATTTCAATTTTATTTAAAAAACTCTTTAGAAGCAGGTTTTTACATGTCTACAAGTTGAGGAACTTCAACCTTGTGGATATTAAATATTTTTTGTCATGATTTAATATTTAATTTTGTTACCTGTTTTTTTTTTTCTTTTTTTTTTTTGCATTTACCTCTATTGTATTTTACTTTGCCTTATCAAATGTCTAATAATTTTGAAATGGTATTCCATGAAGCATATACTACTACTACTACTACTACTAATAATATGCATTATTATTATTATTATTATTATTATTATTATTATTATTATTATTATTATTATTATTATTATTATTATTATTATTAAAAGCTATAATGCATGTACATAGTTATTTTGCATAGTGACATTTTATTCAACCTGCTCAGTTTGTGACAACAGCTGCTCCAAGAAAATGCAGCAGCAGTCAAAGGCAATCATAACAGTCCATATTGCATTGCTACATTTGTTTTTAGGGCTTCAAAGTGATCAAAGTTTATGCAGATTTGCTTTTAATTAAATACGGCTTGTACAAATTAATGGTAACTGTATTGGGAGTGGAGGTAGCCTCCATAGAACAGCCTGTACTCTAAGGAATCATCTTGCTCAGGATTAAATCAATCATTTGTCAAGTTTATTTCACTCTAGAAGAAAGAACTATCATGTAATGTTTAAGGTGTTGGTCTTTAGTGTTTTAAATCTCTGAAACAAAGTTGAGTTTTTATGTTGTGTGGCTCCCGGTGTGTCTTCGGCCTCTTGCGTGTTGATGGTGTAAATCACTATGGAATGTTAACAGCGTAGCAGGGTGTGGCCTCACGGTGCGAGCAGCTCTGACCTTCCGACCTTGCTTATATAACTGATACCAGATTTTATTTTTTTTTAACAGTAGAAGGGAAACAACATTTCATAGTGTCATGTGGCTGATGGGGCTTGGCGCTGACATGACCTGAAGTCACCAGAAGCTTCTAAGGTTCTGGTTCAGTGAGTGAATTCCATATTAAAGCTTGTAAATGTATCTGTTTGTTTTTTCAGTTCATAAGCTGCCAGAATGAACTCTCTCCAAAGTGCATGATGCAGGAACTTATACATACAGTGCTTCACCACATTTTGCAACTTTTTAACCACAAACATAAGTAAATATCATTGAGATTTTATGTTATAGGCCAACATACAATGAAGAAAACACAGAAAATTTAGAACACGTAGAAGAAGAGGCTGTGATCTGATAAGAAGAAAACAGAGGCTTTTTTTTTCCTTCACACATAAGCCGTCTATGGTGGAAAACTATCTCTACAGTGAAACATGGTGGTGACAATGTCAAGCTGTTGGTGGACCTTTCTTCAGCAGGAACAAAAAAGCTGGAATGTCTCTTAACTAAGATACCACAAATGATCTCCAGCTCTGATTTCTGTACAATACAAAGTATTGACCTATGGGAAGTGAATAGGAATGCATGTCACACTTTAAGATTTTAATTTGTATCCTTTACCTTTTGTATCAGATCCTGTGAAATACTATAAGTTGGTCTATTTTATAAAGCCTGTACAATGTACTCTGGAGTTTGTGCTGGTAAAGTAGCTGGTCTATCTTACACATACAGCTCTTTTGGTGAAGGTTAAACTAAGATAATGAAACATTATTTGGGTTAAGGGCAGTGCAAAAAGTTGGAAGTGAGCCACGATCTGACACACACACACACACACGCGCGCGCGCACACACCCATAAACTATGCACTCATTCCTTTTTGTTCCTCTTGTCTCAGTGTTCTTTGTCCTCTCTTGGACACTCTGAGGGACAGCTGGTGGGGCGGTGTGAGCCCCTGTACTTTCCATGTGTGCGTGCATGTGCATCCTAATGTGTGCCATTATGTATTTCAGGTGTGTTAGGGAGGGGGCATGCAGTGGTCTGGCCAAGTGTTTGTGCATCAGTGTGGATCTTTGGATGCGAGCACCTGTGCCGCCAGCAGGAAGCTGTCACCATCACTGTGCTTCCTGACGTATGTTGGTGACTTCCTGGGCCCCCACTGTGAACCCCGTAATAACTTTTAACTTTTAAAACTTGACTCACTCCTGTTGACTTGACTGGTTGGTACATGACAAATGAACAGGAATATTTGTGGAGGGCGTTACTATTTTTACGTAACCTTTTTACACGCATGCACTCTGTCTGTGTTAGAGAGGTTGCTTGTGAAGAACACAAACATTTTCCAAGTTAGAGAGTTTTACATGTCTCTTCTGTTTTACACACTGGACACAATTGTAACCTAGTTTTTATTTATTTATTTATATTATTTATTTATAAATTTCTTTTTACTATTTTAGTATAAAAAATTTATTTATAGGATCACATAGAACGGGTATTTATAAAATTAATATAAAAGAAAAAAAAAGACAATTATAGAACAATTAAAATTTACCAAATCATAAAAAATTAACCACAATTTTATTTTTTCTTGAATTCAACAGTTGTTCTTGGCATTATTAAATTGCAACTCAAACTAGTAAGCATCCAAATGTTGGACATTTAGTGCTGCTTTGCACAACAAACTGTGTATTTCATTGCATAAAATAGAAGAAGATGAGTACTGTAGAAGTGTTCATTTTCATAAGTCAGGAAAAGGCCACTTCATCTTACATACAGATAATTCTCAAGAAAATGTATTTTGTAATTAAAACCAAAAGTAAATTCCATGCATTGTGCGTAAAGCAAATGCAAAATGGCTTTTTGTGTGTTAGGGGAACATTTTATGGAAGAAAGCTTTAAGTGTAATGGTTTTGAACAGTGTTTCTCTGAGGTTTTGTGTGGGGGTTTGTGCTTGTGTGGTCCTTCTCTCAACCCGTTTGCCTTATTTTGATGTTGGGTTCTTTGGAAGGTGATCAAAGCTGGACTCTACGTGACTCTGTGCCCCCTCTACCAACGAGGGACATGGGAGGAATGCAGTTACATGGAAACATGTGATCGGATCTTTAATAGTAGTAAACGTCTCTAAGAGTCATTCAGACACACATTTCTTCTGGGGTATAAACAGAAATGTACAAATGTGCAGGATTCAGAGGCTTGTAATGTTATTGCCTCTTCAACGCTCATGGTTTTAATAGTGTTTCAGCCGGTCTTACTCATCTGTTTTAGGCCTCATATTGATGTTATGTTGTGACAATTACCTTTAAAGCAAAATTTCTATGAAAGATTTTTAGCTTTATTCCTTGATAAACACATGTATATATGCTGCTGTGCAATTTATTTGAGGCTTTTGGAGGAAGTATATGTGGTTTTGGTGAACTTTTCTGTTTTTTGCATATTTTGTGTGCTTAGTTTTCTTCTTTTGGAAAAGGCATGCTCGACTCTAGAAACAGCGCTGTTTTAAAAATAAAACTAAAATCTGCTCAGCTGTTGCAAAACCATGATCCATCTCCAGCTTGTGTATTTTTTTTAAGTACCTCAGTTAAAAATGCTTTGAAGACTCAAATGATTGGCTAAAAACAGCAGCGTGGGAGACAGCTATTCATTCTTTATTTGAGGTGTGTGGAGGCAGCCGCTTTCCAGGCGAAATGCAAATGTGTTTCCTGATGGTGTCATGAAAGCCTGGACTGTTTATAAAAAGGCCATCTATTTTCATAAACGTTCATTTTGGATGTAGAAAAGCTCTGCCAGCGAATGAGATGGTTTGTTGCTATGTTCTTGTTCATTCACTTCAGTTTATCAGTGGATTTTACGAAGCGTTAATCAGTTTTTAATTTGAGGTTTATGGGGATTAAATTAGTTTTTAATGTATTGCTTTAGGCTAAGGGGTCATATTCTTATTAGCATTATTGTCATGACCTTAATATTCATGATAAAGTAAATGATTGCAATAGGGCCCATACAGTGTGTAGTTAGTACTGTGACGATCTAGGCTATTAAGATTGTGATATCTCCAATTTTTATAGGAGTTCTGCAATTTTATTGATAAATTAGTTGTGTGATCACTGGCGCTCTTGAATCCAGTTGGTACATCCTTGTAGTTCTGCACCTTTCCAATATTATCTCTACTCTTTTTTTTAAATGTTATTTTTTAAATAATTTTTGCTTTTCGCCTAAATACTGGACATGAAGTACTTACCTCTGTAGTGAAATTTCACTCCATAAATCACACTTGGAAAAAAAAAATTAAATAACTATTACTGACATGACCTTTATTCTTTGTAATTGTACTAAAAAATGAACTAACTCAGTCTTAGAAAGGCATATTATTGCTTTATTAAAATCTTGCTTGTCTGCAATGTTATAAGGAAAATTATGTTTTAGATCTAGTCTTAAGTATGAAATAAAAATAAATTCAGTCAGCCTGTTTGTTGCATTTTCCACATAGATAAGTGTAAGCATAAGTGTAAGGTTTTAAATCAATTAAATACATCTTTTACTGTTTTTTCATTTTTTTATTTATCCTCCACCAACAAAAACCATGTGATGTTACACATAATGGTTTATTTATTTTTATCAATGTTACCTTTATTTACTAACTGTTCAATAACAAGTACTTTGCACCAGTGAACTACACGGTGAAGATAGTGCTGATTTTACTACTCATAAAAGTAGTAAAATCACAAGTAAGACTTAAAATATGTAAAAATGGATAAAAAATGTTATTCAGTATAAAACACGGAATTTGCAAAAATTAAGATATCAACTTGTATTTAAATCAAAAGCCAAGGAATATTGGTGAGTTTAGAAAAAAAATATTTATCTTTAAAAGTCTCTATACTATGAACAGCTCTGATTTTTTCATAACACAGAATAATTACCCAAGAATACACCACAATGTCTTCATTAATCCTGATAGAGGTTAACTTTCTTAAAGCACTGTTTTTGTCACAGACATTTTTAATTGTGGTGAATCACAGGCTCTCCCTAGAGAGCTTTTAAATCCATGGGTATGTTACCAGTTTGCTAGGTTTCTACCTTTTTGAATAGTTCTCCAGTTGCCTTGTGTTCACCTCTTTTCTTTTTTTTTTTACTGATGTCTTAATTTTAAGCATGGAAATAATGTTAAAACTGTTAGATTTTATTTATTTACAGAATTTCTGTGTGTGAAATGTGTCTGAGTGAATGGATGAAAGACTGAATATAATGTGAAACACTTTGAAGTTGTACAACTGCAGACCATTTGCCATTCATAATCAACCTCTTAGTTAAGTCAGCATTGACTATTTTCATCTCTTCATGTTGTAACAGTGAAGTCAGAGCAGTCCAAGAGCTTCAGGGAATTTTCATCCTGATTGTTTGTCTGCCGCTGCAAGGGCCTAAAAGACAGAAACTACATAGCTGCACATCTGCAACTTTCTCCCTTGACAGACAGTAAGTCCCTCATGATGTTTCAACCCTGTTCTTGCTGACAAAATACATTTACATCTTAATCTGTCTCTCAAGACTAGTCCACCTTACTTTGGTCGAGTTGTGTCAGCACTTCATTGATTATTCAGCTGTAAAGTTAGTGATTCCATATAGTTGAAGTGGTGTTTCAGTGCATACTGTTTCCGTGTTAGAGGCTGCATGTCTGCAATTTTGTAGCTGGGAAAAGTTTCCAACAGGTACACTGAAGCCTGTTTAGGCAGCTTTTGTGAGCACTATACTTTGACCTTCAGAGATAGTGTCGAGACCAAATGAGTGAGTTGCATAACACAGGTCATGTTTCTTTCAGTGTCACATTGTATAGGTGGCTCTCCCTCTCTCTTTTCTGCTTCCATAGTTTTACACAGTCACATTCAGTTCAGTTGCACAGACTGCAGTAAAACTTATAACAATCATCCTGATTCTTTTACACTGCTCAGAAATATAAAATAATCATTGAGATTATAAATCTCAATAGTGTTCAGCCATTTGCAGTAGCAACAATACAGTCTAGACTCCCTCTTTTACCTCTGTGCTTCACTTTTTCCTTGAAAGGCAGCTATTAAGAGATGCATTGAAAAGGGTTGTATGCTTTTTTTTCTGGCTGTATTTGTGCATCTATTTCTAGATTATGTAAGTTATATTGCAGCCTTGAGACGATTTTCTTCTATTGCTTACATTTTTCAGCTTTTCTACTACAAAATGAACAAACTATTTTTTCCATCCAAATAAAAGCACAAATCACATACATAAGATGTATAGTTAAGGAGCGTGGAGAGTCCGCCATGCTCCCTGGGGTTCAGAACGTCTGGAATATTCTTGCTCCAAGGCAATGACGGCAACAACTGCTACATCACACATCCCCTGATGTTGAAACAGTTTGATAAAGTCAGTTACATGTAGGGCTGCATGTTTTTAGAAATAAAAAACCTAAAATAACATTGTCAAATACTGTGATTGCAATTTAATTTAAGACCACACGTTCTGATCTCATCTTCTTTCTATCATAATGATCACAGCTAGAGTTGCAATTTATATCGAACCGCAGTCATCTCTACAATAGTGTTTGATGAAATTTAATTTTATTAACTAGACCGCTGAAATTTGTCACAGTTGGGGGCATTTTGTAGTTGAAAAGGAAGTAATGCAAAATGTGGGGTTATCACAGTCAAAATGATAAACAATAACATTGCTCCTTATCTTCACATTCACTATCACATTAATACTTTGTTTCCAAGGGTTGTACTCCATCATTGCAGGATGTTGAAACTGCTAGAATGTCGCATCCAACTAATAGTTGCTCTTTAAGCATTCTTTTGAATTGATGTTGATACAAGACATTTTACGTGGCAGTCACAATTATGTTTGATTTTGCATCTCTAATGTTAAAAATATTGAAATGTCAGAAGTGCAGAAAACATGTAGAAATAACTCTTTAGCAGGACAATAGAAATTAAACTTTTTTTTTCTTCAGCTAGAGCTTCAGCCATCATGGAACAGAATTGCTATTATCTAGAAATGAGTCAATCTGACTTTTCTATTTAATGTGTATTTTCAGTTATGTTTTAGTTTTGACTTTCCTAATCACATTTTTAAAAACCTTTTTGTACTGTAAGATGTGCAGTGTGAACTCATTTGTGCAAACTTTTCTTCTTCAGAGTTTAACAGTTAAATACAACAAACAGGAAAGCACAAAAGAGAAAATGTGCTGTAGGTTTTGGTGGTATTTTTTTCATCCTACTGAGAATGAATGGATTAAAATATTTATTTATTTTTGAATCAAATCATATGATTTGTACTGAACTCAAAACAATTAGCACATTTTACAACATGTTGCATGCAAAAAAAAATTAGTTTTCAGTTCTAATGAAGGGACATTTTGGCTTTTAAATATTTATTTTTGTCTGAAAAGCCTCAACATTTATTGTTCTTTGATGAAAGAAATACATTCTAAAATAAGTTCTCTTACTACTTCCATACCTTCATTTCTTGTCCATATGAACTTGAATCTCAATCTTACTCTAACTCTCTTCTGGCCCGAGTTTGACCTGCTTCTTCAAAGCTTCTTGTCTGTAGTTGTTGTAACATCTCACTAAAAATAACAAGTATCACAAGTGTCCTTGATGTCCATACAATACTTCCACTTCTAGGGTTAAAAGTTTAAATTGGTTTTCTCAAACATAACCTTACAAGAACACCTAAACAGGAATGCCAACATGACATGAGCCATGGCTCTGTTTTTCCGTTTTCATAGCTTTACCTGTCAGCGTCTCTGAATGCCTATGTGTAGGTGGGTTCATGCAGGTGTGTCCATTCCTGTGTGAGACAGAGGAGGGACAACAGGCTGGAAAGCAACAGTATGGCAGGCTAGAAGGGGCTGTGCACAGACATACAGAGAGCAGGGTGTCAGGAGTATTGAGTTCATCACACAATGACAGAGAGCCGAGTCTGAGCTCTGTAAGTGGAAGCTGTCTTTTCACAATATTCAGGCCAATGTTTTCCATAAAGCAGACTGACAGGGTTAAACCAGGTGAAAGCTCGGCTCCGTATTGATTTGACCCCTCAACTCCAGCCAGGATGGATATTGATTTCTGACAAGATACAGGTTAACGGAGGATATCTTCACACTGAGCCATAAAAAAGGGGGGGAAAAAAATCACAGTTATAACATACTGATGTAAAGGGATTTTTATTTTTTAATGCTTTTTTGTCTTTCTCCAAGTGAAATTCTAAGATAGATAATAATTACAAAACATCTTTCACACAAGCAGAAAATGGGGAGCTTTTTATTGGTCTGTTTTGCAAATGCTTTACACTTAACGTCGTTGAGTTATTTCATCGTTTCTGTGGCACTATGCTAATTAATCTCTATAAAACAGCCTGCCAAGCCAATGAAAACACAGTGCAAACCAGATTATATTACTGCTACACTTGCTGTCACTCGGAATTACCCCAAAACTTCACTCAAACAAATCTGAAAATAGCGTGCTGTGTTGTGCCAGCATGGTGCTGAAATCTGACCCTCATGCAGAATCTGTCTGTCTGCACTGTCAGTATAATATTGTGCAGCAGTAAGCCAAAGTGGAACAGAGGAGATAGTAGTTCACATGACCCAGCAAGTTGCTGTAAAAGTGTGTGAATATATTTAAAATGTCTGCAAAAATTCTGAAAATATATATGCTAAAGAAATTAACCCGAGTTCCACAAGACAATAGTGGCAGGATTAAAGCAGGGAAGCAGTCAAGGTCTCTCTTCAAAGGACATATGGGCGTTATGTTGTCTGGATTTTTTACTACACACAACTTGAACATTCTAATTTTTGGTTGAAATTCCTCTGTTGTGAATTAGTTTTTTGTCTTTGCTTGCATGACACAACAAACTACAAGGCTATGGGCCTTCCAAGTGTGTATGTGATACGCAAAGGTTGCTTGTTTGCGTTTGTAAAAGTTTGCTTCAACTTGTGGTGCGATCCGTTTGGGCTCAGACGTTCCATCTCACTTTCACTTACATGTTTTTGAAGTGCTTTTACTGAGCTGTCAGCAAAGTGCCAGGGCAACCAGAGTTTCCTTTGATTGTATAATTGATAGAACTACTCTTTGCTGCCAATCCAACCACCTGCTGATACACTCTGATGGTCAGCTGGCTGAAAGGAGGCTCCATCACTTTTACCCTGCTTACAAGAAAAACAATTATAGCCGTTCGATAGATGCAAGCAAATGCAGGTCATAATTTTGTGGAAGTGCAAACGCTTGCTGTTTTTATGTAATGTACTTTTGAAACTACACTTGGACCGCCAACAATAAAACCATAAGAAAAAAAGAAGAAAATGTTATGGATTTACTGGACTCACAGTAATTGATATTGCTTACATTGGTAGTAAGCAACAATGTATTACTAGCTAATCTTGTCACTAAACGGAACAGCCAATCCAAATTTAGACTTTGGAAAAAAAGGGAGGATTGTCCAAAGGAGAAACAGTTAGCTGAAATTGTTTTGTTTTTGTATTGTGTTTCTTGTAATGGATATTTAGTCTTTAGTTTGGAGTGGGAGTTGGCAGTTGAATTCTCAGTCACCATTAATGTAGGACATTGTGGATTGATGTGAGAGTAAATGCAAATCTGTTAAATAATGTGAATGAGTTTGAAGTGCACTTCTTTTATGATCTGAGTATTCAGCTTAATGTTCAGCTGTATTATGTGAACGGGAATGAGTTTGCTTCACTTCAAGTGGATAGCTGAATAGCTGTGCCAAGTGGTTATATCTGTACATATGCATAACATTAAACACTTTGCATGCAGGATGTAGAGTTAAGCTCACATCCTGCATGTAAATATCTGTGATGGCAGATGTTTACATGCCATCACATCATTTTGCGTGCAGTTTCTATGCACCAGATTCTTAGGTTTTGGAGATTGAGTTCTCAACACAATAGGAGGTAGGCCCAGTATCAGCAGGGGGAATATGATGGCGTGATTAATACATGTCAAAGATTGTGTTCATTGAACTGTTTGAAAAAATCGTCTGTGCAACATTTGAAGAAGTATCAGAGTTGGACTTCATCTTGACGCCTTTAGCCCAGAGGTACAGCATGTAATTAAAGTGTAATTTGTCTTCTGTCTTTCTTTAATCAGTGTTTGTCTGTTGTGTGAAAAATCAGATTTTCTTTTTTGAAAGGACATTATAAACGTGTAACCAAATTTCTATATAGTCCAGCGTTGATTAGTCAGTCCTAAAGGGCTGCTCTCCTGGATGTTTTAGATGTTTCATCCATCCATCCATTTTCTGTTCACCCTTGTCCCTAATGGGGTCGGGAGGGTTGCTGGTGTCTATCTCCAGCTACGTTCCGGGCGAGAGGCGGGGTTCACCCTGGACAGGTCGCCAGTGTGTCGCAGGGCAACACAGAGACATACAGGACACACAACCTTTCAGACACACACTCACACCTAGGGAGAATTTAGAGAGCCCAATTAACCTGACAGTCATGTTTTTGGACTGTGGGAGGAAACTGGAGAACCCGGAGAGAACCCATGCATGCACAGGGAGAACATGCAAACTCCATGCAGAAAGACCCCGGGCCAGGAATCAGACCAAGGACCTTCTTGCTGCAAGGCAGCAGCTCTACCAACAGCGCCACTGTGCAGCCCCGTTTTAGATGTTTCTCATGTTTAATTTAAACTTTTCAATTCGTGGCCTCCGCAGAGTTTGATCACAGGCTGAAGAGGTAACTTATTTATTTGATCTAGGTATTTATATAAAACGTAGAGTAAGTAGGCCCTTGAGAATGGGAGTTGAACTCTTCTGATTTGGTCAAATATTCTCCCTCCACCTTTTTGCAACACAGTGAGGAATTTTGCAAATGTGCTCACTGATTTCCACAGAAACACCAAGATCTGCTGGGAAATTAGAGATTTTTAGTTAAAGTGAGCCAAACTCATAAAACATGCCTAAATGAACCTTAATAGCTATGTTTTTGGGGGATAAAAGGAGGACACAAGCCTCAAACCGGTGTCTCATGTGGGTAAACAAAGCCTGGTTGCCATGCTGATTGGGCGTCCGTGTATAAATAGCTTGGGTGTTGTTCTGAATACTCCTCAGAGAGGGCAAGAGAGCAACAGAAAAATGGAATACCAGTGACAGAGATAGTGTTTTTAAAGATTGAAAAAATGAAGCGTGGAATAAGTTTTAGCAATGAATATGCAGATATGTTTCTTATTTAATGGTCTTGATAAACTTTTTCACCTTGTTATGAACTCATTTAGCTTTGTGATATGTAATTATGAAGTTTGAGGTTATTTTGAGAAGAATTTTGTGAGCATTTGTTTGAAGGTTAAACTGATAACTGCACTGAATGCAAATAAAGGTAAAGAAGTACAAAACTCTGCAGCATAGTAAAATACTCTGCCTTGCGAAAGTATTTATACATCTTAAACATTTTTCTTTTTTGTTACATTTGAAACAGATTCTTGATCTGTAACATACAATCCCAGTATGATACATTGAAGTAACACAAAATATGAAAACATTTTAATAATAAGGATACTTTCTTGTAACACATTAGTAGATTTTGCAAAACCACTGTAAAACATTTGGTAAACTGGGCCAATGAAGTTGAAAGATGTGATGATGTTTGTTTTTCTGCAGGGAATGTTGGCTGTAGCTGCGGACAGACTGAACTGAAAGGACATCGAGACATCTGAGACGCTTCTCCTCCACTCCTGGAAAGACTCAGTCCTCACATCAGTCAACGTAAAGCTCTGGACGGTTGTCAGCTCCCAGCTGAGCAGGACACTCCACCTTCTCCGCCCACATAGCTCTGACTCCTCTGCTCAGGTAAGAGTCAAGTGAGGCACTTTTTACAATTTGAATTGTCAAATTACTAGCTGCTGTGTTTATCTGTTGCGTGGTTGTGAGTAACAGTTCTGTCATTTGTTGCTTGAGAGTGATCTCTGACATATCGTCCTCTTTGGGAAGACGTGCTGATGTTGGGAAGTTAGCCTGGTAATAAATTTGTCAGTTATGCAGAAGCTGTCAAGGGATTGATCTTAAGTGGGCAGGAGAGTGGAATATTTCTCTGCCAGGCCATTTTGTAGCCATGGTAACCAGAAGCCTTTGGCTTTGAATTTTCTTTGATTGATTCAAATAAGAAGGAGTAAAAGCAGTAGTTTCAGTTTGTGGCCTACTAAGTGCCTTTAAGTGTTTTTTTTTTTTTTTTTGTAGTGATTGAAAGGCGACTATGGATTGTTTTAAATGAGTATTATCCCTATTGCGCAGAAAATGAAGTTTATATTCCCTATGTCCGTTACTATGAGAACTATATTTCTTGGCTTAATTTCTGTGCAAAATAGTTTTTAAAACATTGCAAAGCATGATGAGCTTGCCTTTTATCCTAATGGGGTTAAAAAGTGAAAGGTGAAACGCCGTCTACATAAAGAAGTTGTTTGGTGTTTAAATATGGGTGAAATACTGTTTATAAGTTGAAATGTTTAGGCTAAATTTAGACGGGACACATGGTTACAAAGGCAAATGTGCAACATTTTCTGTCTCGGCTTAATTTGGACAATCACTGGCTGACTGGAAATGTCTATAAAAAGATGTTTAAATGCTTATCTATAACCAAATTCTCTGTCTGCTACTTTTTATTGGATTATGTAACTCCCTTCTGTTTTCCTAATTTTTGTGTCATCTTTGTACCTTTTGCAACTTTCTTCTCAGTTCTTTGCCCTTTTTTCAGTTTGACTTCCAAAAAAGCAGGGTTAAAAGTATATGCTAAAAGGTCCTACCACTTCTGAGAGCATTCATGCACAACACTGTTCGTGACGGTAACATATGTGTATGCGTTATTTCTTTCAACTTATTAATATAAGTTCAATATATATTCATATGTTCAACTTTAACAACCAAATATTCAATTTTATGCCTTTTTTGTTTATAAACCACCAGTGATATAGAAGGACACTCCCCAACAGTATCGGTAAATTTAGCTGTAAGCCACTACAGCTTACCAGGGGACATAATTCTACAAATATGTTTTGAAGTACAGACTAATTAATTTATTAAAACAATTGCAAAAAAGAAGATGAGAAGTAATAGGACAAATCTGCATACAGAAAGCATAAGCGGAAATGTTAGATGCCGATAAGAGAAAGGAGAAGATAAAGCAAAATTTTGTAAGGTGAGCTTCAGTAACTCTGTTGGGTCCAAATTAGACATTTTTCTCCCTTATGATTTATTCTTTTTGTGGGCCTTTTATTCAGTTGACAGTTGCTTTTCTCCAAGTAGAAAACCCATTGGAAATGAGCTGATGCAGGGATGGCAGTCTAAAAGCCCAGTCAGTGACTCTGGGCGGGACATCAGAATCATCAACTCATGGCTCTGAGAGCAGTTTGTCCAGTTTACATCGAGCCGAAAACATCGATCCAGAGCTATAATCTGAAGCTTGAATCTATTGAAATGAATTGCTATTTTATTTGTTGATCAGTATGATTTGCCCTCTAAGAATCTATACAACATGAAATTAGTACTTTTTTAATTTTTTTTATTTTTTATTTTGTGCTTTTAAAATGCAGGTACCGTCCAGTTTGATACCAAATCTGAACACCACCTGTGTAGACACAGATGGAGCAGTGGAGCTGCTGCCACTTCAGACATGCTGCTCACACTATGCTCAAAAACACGCACCTTGCAGTGTGCAATCTGCTGCAAAGTAACAAAAAGATCCAACCAGAACTACTCAAATATCTGTGCAAATGTAGGAGATGTGATTTCTCAAGTTGTGCTGTTGTACACTGTATATAACAATTTTATATTCTGATGTCTGTTGCGTTTTTCAGAAGAAAAATGCCCTAATCCAACACTGGTCACATTTATTGGCATACAACTTTTCTGAAATAATTTTAGACTTAACCTGCACTTGAAAAGCTTCAGGATAATTTCTACACACACCTTTGAGAGCGACCTAAACCGACAAAGAAGGGAATTTTTCATTTTTAAAAAAAAAGGAATGCTAGTCCCTTGTTAGTTCCTATGAAACTGCCACGATCCAGTGAGGACTCATTAAAACGTGCTTGCCTAACATTTTAAAAGACTTAACATTTCCCCTTTAATTTAGTACCTGTTAGTTTTATATACACTAATGGGTGGACTAGAAAGCTTAATGTCTTACATTATTGGAGTACAATCTCCTAACAACATTTATCACTTCCCTGGAAAGGTCTGTTCAAATGTGGTGCTTTTTTTCATGGTAAAGTTAGTTCAGTTGTCGTTATGGAATGATATTAATAAATGTAAATAATTAATTTACTTTTTTTTTTTTTATAGAATTTTGAAGGCTCTATTTAGATTGTCAGATTATGGTCAAATTGTTTGATATTTTCAGGTCTGAACTAAGTCTGTGCTCAGTTATGAAAAGGGTTCGACCCTCAACATGCCTCTCTTACCTGGTCAAAAATAGTTTTCCAGTTGAGATGTTAGATCATTGGGATTTATGCCAAATGTCATAAATTACATCATATTTACCTGATAAAGAAAGACTCAAGGATGATACCACTGAAACAGACAGCCATAGTAATGCAATATAATCTCATTGGCAGTGTTTATTACAATCTCTTTTAAAGCACCTAGATAAAAGATTTAATTTTGCAAAAAATATTATCATGAACAAATGGCGTTACTATGAATCAAACAAAATTAAAGTCTTTTTTCTTTAAAACACAAAACGTTCTGTTTCTTTTTCTTTGTTATTTCCATGATTTTTTTATCCCCTTTCATTGATGTAATGTATTACATCATGTATTTTCTACTTTGTTATTAAATTAAAAAAATAAAGATTTTTTTGAGGGTGTATTGAACAAATGCCTAATTTTATTCCCATGGTGACAAGAAAAATATAGATCAAGCATAAAATTAAAGCAACTGTTAGTTCACAAACAATGAAAATAAACAGCATTTTTTTATTTCTATACAAATTATAGACCTTGACAACAGGTTAAATGATTATATATATATTTAAAAAATCTATGTCTCCTCTTCTTGTTGTTAATTCCAGGTTGTGTCTGTCTCCCCAGTCTACTTAGATCTGACTGCACAGCTCAGATCAAACATAAAGATATGCACACTGTTTACTGAAAGCATCCCAGTGACACACTTTTAACCTTCACTGGCTGTAAATTTAAATTCAGATGTTAAAATTGCTTCCTGACAGCTTGTTTGCAAAATAAATAAATAAATAAATAAAAAGTCTTCATGGCTTTGATTTCTTTATCAGTGATTAGGATGTGAGAGATCATTTTTATGCCAAGAGGAAGAGTAAACTTTGCAGGGAAATCCTGACAGTTCTTTACAAATTCAATTAACTCTCAGGGATAGATTTTTTTTTTTCATTTGTTACTGAAATATCTTCTCATCGGTTTCAATGTAGCCTGCAGTGGCGGCTCGCTGTGATGCCAAAGATGTCAAATTACTAATTAACTGAGAGCTGCTTTCTGCTAAAAAAGCATCTTTGATGCCTTCAAGTATTCACCAATCCTAGATTTTTAAGTACATATATAAATGTTCATTATTCCAGTTTTTATTGACATCAGTTAAATTTGTGATTTAACAAGTTTAGCAATTTTATTGCTAGGAGTATTTTAAAAAAACATTGGGTATACATTGCTTTCTTATCACCAAATAATTAACATAAAGTCTTGTACTTAACACATTTTATTGTTTCTACAGAGGGTCTAGTTACATTTGGGGCACATTGCTCCTTCGAGGGGTTAAAACATTTGGGGTAAATAGTCTCAGTGTGTGAGAGCGTGGAGTTTCCCTTCTCTGTTTTCTTGTAATAGCTTTACTTGGCTTTATTTGATCTGGGCCTCTGCTCTCTTGTAGTAGGATTGAACTGTGTTTGGAGGGCAAGAAGGAAAACACACACATTCATTTACACATGATGCCGAGACAAATGAAAGTGGATTTACAGACGGAGAGAAAGAGTGAGGGAAAAGAAGAGGGCATCTAATATTACGAGTTTGGTTGAAAGGTGGTAAAAATAAAGCAGTGTCTATTGACCTTCTTCTTATTATTTTGTACTAGTGTGTTACCATACTCCCCTATCTTGCAAGAGTACATTTGCTTTTAGCTCAACTATCACTGTCGTTCATAGAGATATTAGTTTAGATATTTGCAACCGGCCAAATATAAAGTTCACCATTTCCAAAATGTTAGCACTAGTCATGCACAATGCTCTATGAAAGGGTGCAACAGTACCTGAAAGGAGAGAAAAAAAGCACAGATACAGAGTATTTGTATGCAAGATACCCCTTCAGATTCATTTCAGATCAAGGAACATTAATACTTTGGCTGAACCTAAGGATGACTATATGAGAATTTGAAGTTCCATTTTCCGGACTCCGTGCTCTATAAAGTTTTGACCTGAATTTTTGCCGACTCAGAATTGATCATTTTAAAAGGTCTTCAGCATTTTTTAAAACAATAATTAGCACATTAACCATGATTAGCATGATCAAAACACCCATTCCCATGTGTGATCTCGGGAGAATATAGATCATTATCTGAACTCATATTTTCAAAAGGCTGCCAACATTTTTAAATCCAAGGCTTCCAATGACCAGCAGAGATTAAATGAATGTTATTAGGATCATGCAAACATTGTTTGGAAAGATCTGATCTGACTGACTTTTGCTGAATACTTTGATTGTTTGATCATTTTTATAAGGTCAGTTAGTTCAGAGTCGAGTGCAAAAAAACTTAAAAATTACACTATTCTCACGTCGGAGTTCATAAATAGATCTATTTGCCTAATGTTTGAGGAAATCCTTGCTAAAGTTAATACTTTCTATTATGCTGAAAAACATGATCCTTAGTTATTTTTTGGCAATAATTTTGTGATTGAGAAAATTAAGTAATGACAAAATTGAATGCTTCATTTTCCTCATTAAATGTCACACCACGGCTCTTTGCAATGCTGTTGTCTGGCACAAACACTCTTGGGCTGCACACTGTAGAGATTGTTAATTACTTTATCTGGTGTCTGAGAGTTCAATCACTCTTCTGGTTGTGAAGAGAAAAAAGAGTGGACAGAGATAAATGAAGGGCAGAGAAGAATGAATGAAACAGTTACTCATTGTCCATGTGACGTGTCCTTAAAAATAACAGGAAACAGTGAGGATTTTGAAATATGAACTTCTTCGTTCAGTGATATTTTGGAACTAAGAAGCACAACTGAGGTTATAAAATCTGGGCTGTCAGGGAAAAGGTAATCTCTCCCTGCTTGTTACATTTTGTTCAAATTAATAAAGTACACACTCATTTCGGCATTCATTGTTTGCACTTGTGTTTGTATGCTGAGATTATCTCATAGAGAGACACAAACATAAGTTTTTATGTTTGTTCAAATAACACGATGGTTGGTACAGAGTCATTCGGTAGCAGTTGGACATTGACTGGAATTCTGACTTCGGTGTGGAAAAACCTGTGGCTGTACACCGTTGTTAATGAACCAAACGTTTGCTAATAGATTCTGAGTGTGTGAGCGAATGAAGGGTGGAAGCAGATCGAGTTTCTGATGTTTGCATTGTTTCATTGTGAGCATAGCAAAGTATCTTCATTGCTTTGCATGAGTATTCAGATTTTTTTCTTAACAGCCTGAAATTCATTTTATTTAATCTCGGTTTACATGACAGATCAACACACAGGAGTGCATAACTGTGAAGTGGAAGGGCAACAGAGTTTTAAAAATGAAATGTGTGGAGGGAAATTGTCTCACTTGGAAATGTATCCAGTCTAGTGGTAATTTTGATGAATGGTTTCTTTGGTGATCAGGGTTGCTTGTACTGGCTTGTTTCACCTTTTCAGTATTCAATAGCCGTCCATTGATCAACATTTTCTTGCGACACCACAGTAGAACGGAGAGTTGTGTGATTAGAATGGAGTGTTGCGAGGTTCGAAACTTTGAAGGAGGTTGTGGAAGTTCATCTCGATTGGAATCTCCGACTGACAGAGCATCGTCACTAGGCTGACCCGTGCTTGTATGTGACAGTCACAAGAACCTTACTGACCATTTTAGTTGCTCAAACATAAATGTAGATTTTGACACAAATCAGCATTTTCAAATAATTACATTTTCTCTTATAGATTATGTTGAGATATTGATTATTTTGACATTCTTGCTCTGACTACATTATATTCATAATGAAAATATTAGTTTCAGTTTTGTGCTGTGGAATCCTGGGAAGCCTAGCACACATCATGCAATTTCCAAAATCATATAAGACCTGATCTTGTCTCACTGTGCAAGCTCAACATTGTGAAATCTTAATAACAAACTGCACAGTGCTAGATGAAACATGGCAGAACATGTTGCTACAGTACAAGAGACATCTGTCCTACAATAAATGGACAAGAAGTCATGAGTGTGATTATTAGAGTCTGAAAAGAAAGGGAGATGGAGACAGCCTTAGAAGCTCTCATGAACAGGCGAAGAGAGCAAAATGATGGCAGAAAATATCTGACACATGGTAATATTTCCCATAGGTTGTCTTTGGTCTCTCAGTGCATCTGTCTAACTGAATGATCACTGACCAGCAATTCAAACTCGAGACCATAGATTTTTCTCAGAATCGTTTTACATCAAAAGATTATTGCTAAGACGGCCGATAATCACACAGGGTGAACTTTGCTTTAGAGGCTGCAGAAGACTTTGGACTGAGACTCGTACAAATTGGAAAATCAGTGGGAAGACTTGAAAATTGATGTTAACAGATGTTCTCCATCCAGAGAGCTTCGGATTTATTCTAACATTTGTATTTAGGAATGGATAAATTGCTTAGGGAAATTACTAATAAAATGTCTATTATTAGTGCAAGCCTTCTCGTCTTCCTTTGGCTTCCTATGATTACATACAACCTAACTTCTGCTGCATTCCTCTTTGTTTTCTCTTGTTTCTCTCCTGCTTTATAACATTAAGTAGTGAGTAATGATGGCTGACATCATCTCTGGCTATGCTAGTCCTGACTAATTGGCCAGAGCAGTCTGACTGCATTAGATGTTATTCCTTTAGGGTATTCCCTGTCCTCCGCCTCCACTTTTGAAAGATAACCCTCATTGTTTGCATAGACTACAGCAACATATTGCTTCTGTTATAGTGGGTTTATTGTATTCACTGCATGACAAAAACAGACTGCGTTTGTTGAAAGCTGTTTGTGAAATTAGCGCCCCTGATTCATATGCTGCGTGTTTCTAAATGTGAGAGATAAATAATGTTAAAAGCTGTGATTGCTGTCGAGCTTGACTGGTCTCGTTAATTGGTACCATCTGAAACGCACGTCTTGGGATATCTAGAGAATATTACAAATGCACTACAGGGACGCTAATGTACCACTGAAATGTCTTTGGTTATTGTGCGGATGCTCTACCAGAGAACAATAATACTTGAAAAATTAAGTTGCGCTTTGGATTTAGAAACACCCTCTGCTCATTTTCTCTTCTCACTCCCTCATCCATCCGTCTGTCTTCTCTCCTTAACTTTAAGTGCCACCTTTTCAGGCAAGGTATTAGGATTACAATAATGGATGCCTCCCCTCTCACACTAACTCCTACTTGCTCTCCTTCGCGTCTCTCTTCTGCACATTCTGTTCTGTACATCATCTTGGCCATGAGGGCTGTCTTCTCTCTCTCTCTCTCTCTCTCTCTCTCTCTCTGCGGCTTAATACAATCACGTCAATATACAGTAAGTGCACCATGAGAGCTAGATGCAATTGAGAAGAGTGATGACAGAAAAAGGAGGGTACAGGTGGGTGCAAACTGGCATGAGCTATCACTTCATAGGAAGGTAATCACCTGAAGGCAGGACTGAGAAATTATCCATGTTAGATAATTTCCATAAAACACAAATATCTTTTACATGATCAAAGAGTTACGAATTTTTTGCTGCCCTTAAATTGGATTTCTTTGAACATGTTTAGTCTTAGAGCACCCTTTTAATGACCCAAAGCAATTGGAAAAAAAAGAGCAGATAGCTGCTTATTTAAATAATGCATTAGTATTTTGTCATTATGGTGAGGGGGGTTCTGAAGTAATCAGGAGTTTATTGTGACAAACACTTTTCACCACTTGAGCTCCATTCAGCAGCTTCAGCTTTTAGTGAGATGAATGACCATGACCTTTTGTGTTGCCTGGGAAGTGAGACCTACAGAGAGTTTATTGCACTTTACAACTAGTTCGTATGATGAAGTGTCATCTCTCCGTACACTCACTCTCTCCTACCTTTCCTGTTCTCATCATGCGTCAGTCTTCATGTGGCTTACTCTTCCTTTGAGCTGTTACCTTTATTTAGTTTTTTCCTTCTTTGGTAACCCTATCTTCACTCCTTCCCCTTCATTTTGATGTTATATCCGCATGCCTCTGATGTTTCACTTTGGCCTAATGTTTTCTTTATCTTGTTTCTTCCCTCTTTTAATAGTTGGGAGCGTCACTACGTGCTTTTCTCATCAGAACTTCATTTCCTGGAGCTTCTTCTTTACCTAGCCTGTTGATTATACTTTGTGGTGCAAATCTGTGCCACTTGTATAAATTACATCTGGAGATGCTTTGAGGCCCCTTCTCTAACTGTACAGGCCTAGGAAATGTTATACAACAAGGAGGTGCCCAATAGCCACTTATCTTCACTATCTGACTGTTATTTTCAGCAGTGAAACTATAACCCATGTTTCTTTCATTTCAGTTACATTTCCTAACTTATTGCAAGTCACTCCAAGCTCTATAGAAACCAGAAACTGCCACAAATCTTGAAACAGGGACTATAAAAGAGAGAGCATCAGTACTGTGTCAAACTTAAAGACCACTTGTCACCACATTTTAGCAACAGAAAGAATAAAAATCTTGAAATGAAACAGAAATAAATCAGTTAGACTACCTATTGCTTTCAGAATTTATAAGTGTAAAACCGATACAAAACTGACCTTTTGAGTTGTACCCTTTAAAAAGAAAACATTTTTTATAGAAGATAAAAATCTAAAATTTTATATAAATTTTCACTGTCTTAAAATCTGTAACTCTACATAGTTGTAAACAGAAGATAGACTTATTGAAAGAAAAGTAATTACTCATATGAATATGTGAAATGGATCTGTCCATAGTTATTGGTAATACAGAAGAACACTTTTACTACAAAGCTCATCGATGTAGAGAATGTGAGTGTGCTCTGTCAACGTCAACAAAAACAGCTTCTCCATTGGAAAAATCTTTCACCCCAGAAACAAATTGGAGCCTTTTATGCAGTTTATATCTTAACTACTATAGACCTAAGCATGAGCAACAGCTGGGCAACTAAGGTGGTGAAAAATGTTTGTTAGCATAATGTTTATGATGCAGGAAAATACAATTTCTTTCTCTTCATCTTCTATACTGGTACAAAACATCAGTTGACTTTCATATTTTGGAATAAATCAATTAATTCTCCATCCAAATCCAAATTCCTTTTGGCTGATTATCCATATTGACTCATTTTTTTTTATTTTGTTTTTGTCTGAACCAAAATGCAGGAGAGAAAATTGGACTGCAGCTGCCACATGAATATTTTAACTTCCATTCTCTCCATGACATATGCTTCATTAGCCTCACAATAATTAGGTGGAGAAAAGTGCCACACACCTACACATTGATCTCTAATTTTAAGTAGTCAAGTAATGCAGAGGTTTGGAAAAATGGTATGGTTGAGATCTGTGGCCATCAGAGTAACAGGTGTTAAAAGCTGCCAGATTTTTTGTGTTTTCAATTATTATTATTATTATTATTATTATTATTATTATTATAAAATTTTTTTTTACAAGAACACTCACCACAGAGTGTTTTAAAATCCCTCAGCGGGGTTGCCGGTTTGTTAAGTCTCCAGGCTGCTGCTTTTAGATAACATATCCAACTTCCTGTTTCACACTGAGAAATATCAGCTTTTTGAATATGAATTCCAGCTGCATACTTTTCTATCACTGCACTTTTCTATGTATTATGCTTTGATCCCCTTTTCAAATGTAACATTATGGCTCTTGCAATTTTTGGCTTCTTGTCATGCTGCTTTGTGCTTGTTTTGCTCACATGCGTTTTAAGTAGTTCTAGGTTTCTGAAATGAAAATGTATGAAAATATAGTTAAGTTTTTTTGGAACATAAAAGTTTTTGTAAAACTTTAAACTTTAAGGTTTTAAATCCCTGTGAAGTTGCTAAGATCTTTAAGGCTCTTTATTTCTACTTTTTCCCAACTACACTCCTCACTTAATTCATCATGATGTTAATATTTTCACAAAGTTTGGTGATTGGAATGATAGATTTGAAATCTGAAAAAGTCTTTGATGTTTGCCCAGTGTAAAAGACTTGCTTGCAAACCAAATGACCAACTGCTCCAGTTTTATAAGTTTAGTTAAGCAGAAAATCTGAGCTAAAGTGGGGATTAAACTGGGAGATAACTGAAATTAAATGCTGACTGTATTAAACCGGTAAGAAGTACATTCACCATAAATAACTCCTTCCTTGGAGGCTCAGGCTGTCTTCACAGGGACTACCTCCAATGTTAACATAAATAATTTTATTTAAGGCTACAGATCTAAAAAAATATGATCGAGGCTTCACAACTTCTGCCAATCAATAAACATAATTTTTAACAAAAAACTTAAAGGTGGGTGGTGTTCTGTTTCTCCAGCTAATATTTTTTCTATACATATAAAAATATATATTTTTGTCTTTAGGAAGTAGCACATTTGATGCTCTTCACATTTATAATACCAAACATTTTATTATTGCAAGATCTGTTTTATCTTATATACCAATTTCGTGTTAACAACACAAAGGGAAGCAAGGACTTCTGGTAAATATGAGTTTTCCTTGGGGATTCATGTTGCCTGAGTAAACAAATCATTACTCTTGTACTGTGTGCTGATATTTACACTAAAAAATGTGGAGATTAGAAGAGTGGTTAGACGTATCCTCATTTACTCAATACTTCTGAAGAGACCAATGATTATTGTCTACAGGTTTTCCTTTACTACGAGTATTGAATCAGATATTAAGACATTGCTTCATGGTGCAGTTTTTGAAAATAGCTGCCATACTTCTATAGTTAAGCTACCAAATGTAAACAAATCAAGGTGTTACTGAACTTTGTCAGCATAACGCTGAAATTTCTAGGAAATAAAGACAAGAAGCTCCATGTCCTTTTCTTTGCGTAACAGT
This sequence comes from Gambusia affinis, assembly GCF_019740435.1. Taxonomy (NCBI): domain Eukaryota; kingdom Metazoa; phylum Chordata; class Actinopteri; order Cyprinodontiformes; family Poeciliidae; genus Gambusia; species Gambusia affinis. The sequence goes on along the minus strand of NC_057881.1, from coordinate 12,797,355 downwards.
CTTAAAAGGTTTTTCTCTTTTTGTTTTTGCTATTTAGTAAGCCTTCTAAAAACAACCCTGAAACACAGTTCTTCAAATAAAACCTACTCTATCCCCACACTTTCAGCCGGTGTTTGAACTGGCTTGACATTTCCCTTGATGCTGATCAAAACTTTACGTTCTTGTTTTTTGTTATTCCCCGACATGTTTTCTGAGAGTAAAGCAGAGATAACCTTGTAAAAGTACTCTGAATGTTATGCCTTTTCCCATTGAGCTCTCAATAAGCTTTTTAATTTGTCGGAAAATCTGCTCAGGTAGCCTGGGTGCAGTCAGTCAGTGGCCTAACACACATGCAAAGACATTAATTGTAAGACATAATAATAAAAAAATTTTATTAGCAATCTCTTTGTCGCAACTGGAAATTTGTCTTTCTTAAAATTTTTGAAAAAGTGTGGGAGCCATCTTTTGGCCTGCTAACAGGCAGTGCACAGCAGCAGCTCAACTCAGCTAGCAAGTAATAGTATAACTAAAAATTACAGTTTTAAAATTGCAACTATTATAAACCGTCTTAATTAATTAATACTTCTTAATTAATATATTACCAAAATATGAATGTTAGGACATTAAAATGATGCATGATGCTAATTTGTATTAAGAAGCTGTTATATGCTATGTGGATTTAGATTAAACCCACTGTTCCCCCACTCTTGGAAGTAGTTCCACCAATACTGCTAATAAGCAGTAAATATAGTTCAAAATAAGGTTTAAACATTCCATAGACTCAAACTGAGTCTATGGAATCAGTTTGGCTGGTTTTCTGTCTTAGTGTTGCTTCATATCAGTATCTCCTTTTTGTAACAGTTTTGCTTTCCTGCTGTTTTAGTTTATGCTACCCATGTCTTCTGTTGATCAACTTGCAATATAACTCTCTTTTAATTTTACCATCTGGCTTTCCTTGATTTTGAGCCATCTGTTGCAGAACAGGTAGCCGTGTACTTTTCATGGTGATTACATGATTTAAACTGGGCCTCCTATGGTTCACATCTGTTTAATTTAAAGCCTACCTTACCTCTATCTGATGGGTGAAATGACATTTCAGTTCACTGTCAGAAAAAATTATTTGTCCACATATGAGAACTAAAGGTAAATGATACTATTTCATTATTCTTTTTCAAATGAAATTTCTGTCATGGACTACAGAACAGACATTTTATCACAGAATTTGTGTTATACAGCTGTTCTCTGCAGTAGGCAATGCAACTATATTGTATGCTGAAGCTACTTAAGGCAGCAGTGTAATAGCTTCAGAAGGGGAGCCTGCTGTACAGTTCTGTTGTACAGTGAGCCTAATGACATCAGAAGAGTCTGTGTTTTAATCTAAACTGAGGTTTGAATGAATTGCTTCAACTTCAACGTTACGGACCAAGATTATTTACCTGGATATGCTGACACTGCAATCAATTGTTTCTTGTCTGCTCTACTGAAATATTTCTAGGTTAGGAGGAGGAACTCCAGTGTGCTTGTGTGGATCCGTCGACCTGTGAGTGTGAATGTCTTTGACAGTCAGGATTACATAACCGACATACCTGTTGCTGCAGGTCACCACACACACGCACATGAGTGACTATCTTTGTGGGGACTTTCCATTGACTTCCATTCATTTCTACAACCTAAGCCTTATCCTTATCCTAATCCTAACCATTACATACCCAACAGTAAACCTAACCAAAGCTCAATTCACACCTTAGCCTTAATCTAACCCCCGACCCAAAAACAGCGTTTCCCCTTGTGGGGACCAGGCTTCGTTCCCCACAAGGAGCAGTGGGTCCCCACAAAGTAGTATGTGTCAGGAAAATGGTCCCCACAAGGTATGACAAACAAACTCACTCACTCACTCACTCAGCCACTCATTGTCTCATGTCTCACAAATATGTCTAACCCTCAGGGTGTTCAAATACTTTTTCTTCACAAACATGATAAATTTTTTTTCCTTTAAAATGTTTCACTTTTTGGCCTTTTAACCTCAATACTAGCTTCTTGGTAACTGAATTTAGACTGAAGTATCTTTGTTGCATTTTTAAGAGATGACTTAATTCCTGGAAAGTGTTTAGCTTGGGACAGAGCACACAGATGGTCATATGATACAAGAGTGAATAAATAAATGTGCAGATGAGGCTCTGAACTTCTACAGGATGTTGGTCTTTTGCCCTTTGAGACTCTGATGTATTTGTATGGCATTCATTCGTCATCCTTACAGTTAAACAACCTACATTTTTCTCAGAGTTTTAAAAAAATTGTTCATAGATTGCATTCATTTAGTTGTTTAATTTAATATGATGTTTTAAATAATTTTATTAAAATTAAAAAATGTGCAACCCTACCCAAATTTCTGAATGATAAATTTTCTTTTATTTTGCTAAAAAAACAAAAACAAGGATCTAGTATTTGTAACAAAGGATTGAGGTGCATATTCAGACATTAAGACCTTCCCCAGGTGATCAGCCAAAAAACACAAAGAAATTGGCAAGTACATGGACAAACACTCTCACTAACATGTGTACCTTATTTTTGTTTCTAAATTGTGAAATACTGACTGCTCTTACTGCACACGATTACAGTGCAACAAAATGTCAACATTTCTCATGCAGGGTTTCCCCTGGAAAATTTGTTAACCCAAGTGGTAGGGGTGCTGTGGCAGCCAGCCAGCAGCCTACCATCTTTATGAGTCAAAAAATGTTTAAAATTGGCAGGAAATTTTTAAATATCACTACGTAATTTGTGTTATTGAAAGAAATTATTAAAAATACCTAAACACAGACAATAAAGGCCTAAAAAAAAAAGGCAAACCCTGCTCTCGTGTTGGAAAGATTGCTTTCTGACAAAAAAAAAAAAAGCAAATGCAGATCAAACTACAACTGTGTTGGGAAACCTAGTGGTCTGGCCTGGGTATTAATTCGTTTAATCAATTTTTATCTTAGCTATATTTAATTTTTAAATGGAGGAAAACAACATTCACAGTATTTTGTGTGAAAGAGAAGGATTTTTGCTTGCATGTTTGTAATATATTTTATGGAAAAAATTTGGGACTAGTAAGATGAATGGGAGGAAGTATTTTTAAAATATGAGTTTGTACCATAGAAACTTCGGTCCTGTAAACTAACATGGACAGACATGCTGATTGATTAAACATTAATTCTACTGTAGCCTGTTTTCATTCCTTTTCCCTTTTGTCTCCGTCTTCTTCAACTCTACTAGCACCAGGGGATCTGCATAGTGTCATTTTATTTGTCAGGCGTTTGTATTGCACGCAGTGTTTTGCCCCTGTGAATGTAAATATACATACTGTATACACAATAAAACTGGAGAAGTTCTGTGTGGATTATGCCAGGGTCCACTTTGGGCACTGATTCTATTCTAAATGAAGCAGGAGTTTGTGAATTATTGAAATCCCTGTGCTCTTTTCCATGATCCATCTTTTTCCTCTTTCCCTCTTTAGATCTCTATTTTTTTCCCCTGCGTTCCTCTTTCTCAGACATGCTCATATCATCGCTTATCGTTTCTTTCAGACTGACTTGTGGACCTGTGGTCTCGTATGTGTGGATGTGTGATGTTTGGAGTGGGGTGTTGGTTAATCTCGTGTTGTCTTTTGGGACAGATTTGGCCCATATTACAGCCTGCTATTACTGTGTCTAAAATCTCTTGTGCATTGAGACAGTCATTATTTACTGCCGCATGTCATCCCTGCTCCCTCTCTGGCTTTTTATTTATGCAGCTCCACCCTGCCTTGCAAAGGCAGAGATCCAAATGCGTCAAATTTCGTTACTTTAAATCTGGTTTTACCTCTATCTACAAACACATCGACTAATAATGATTATAACATTTAAATAGTCAATTCCAACTGTAACACATCACCAGCCAGATAAACCAGAGTGGATCCTACCCCATCTACCACCCACAGGAACAGGGAAAATACTTTTATTCCACCTTCAACCCTACCATTTATCATCTAGAGCTTATCGCTGACAACGACTCTGCCCTTTGTCTTCTCTCTGGCTGTCACACACTTCCACATAAATGTTCCTAATCGAGAACAGTTGTGAAGGGGTGGGCCTTTATGTTTGTATAGATTTGGTCTCATGCATCAGTGCTTGGTGCCAACTTATTCCTGATTGTAGCTGATGGAGTGTTTGCAGTGGGATCGGTCTTTGGTTCTTTTACTGTATGACGGGAGGTGATGAATTGTGTACTCGTAACAAGCTCATCTTCACAGGGAATTGATTTTATGTCAAGTGTTTTATATGTCTGTATGTGTAACTGTATTCTCTTGTTAAAGTTTTATAATAGATATGAAATGAATGAAATGTATAATTTACTCCGGTTGGATTTATTTAGTGCTGTTGATAGTAGGGTTTAATGAAGTTGTTTCTTCTTTTTAAACTATAAACTAAAAAATATTTTTAAGGGATCCCCATGTGGGATCTTGTAATACTATTGCTAGAAGCTTAGTGTGTATGACATATATGAGCTGCATGGAGGTCTGACAGCGGAGAGGCCCTAACCTCTTAAGATGTCCATAAGAAAGATGGTTTAAATTCCTATTTTCCTTAATGCTCAGGTTTAATCCTGGTGATATGTTCTACCATAGGTCTGAAGTGTGGTATTTGTATCCACTGTAGTGTTTATCGCTCTGCCTCTGAAACACTGCCTCCTCTGTCCTCTATTCACATCAGTATTGATATGAACATTTACTGGTCCGGTTATTTATGAGTCTCCACCCTGGTAATTTTCCATTGGCTAATTCATTCTCCAACTTAAATCAAATCCACAGCAGCCCCATATTTGTTATTATGACAGTAAGACTGAGTTATAAACGGTTCTTCTCCTTAATACATTTTTTGTTTGGTTTGTGTTCAAATCTGTATGGTATTTAACAAAACTGTACTATAACCTTTCTTTTTTTTCAAGCTCTTTATCTTATTTACCATATACTAAAATTGAAGACAAAAGCTCTTTCCCATAACCTTTTCTGGTATGTTTGTGTATGTATGTGATTCTGCAAAGAGACAGATTCAAAGGCATCCAAACTTTGTCAAACTTGCATGAACTCTGACACACACGAACCCCATGGGGTTTTGCAGAAACTATTTCCTGTTTGGGGCTGGGGAGCAAAGGGAAGTAGTGTGGATGAAACAGTGCGTCATGACACCAGTGGGCATCCTGTGTGCTCTACCACGACCTGGGTGGTACCAACATATTTGCTGTCTAGGATTCTTTATGGATCCAATTGTCAAACCACTAAAAGAATAAGCTGAGCTTAAAACAAACCATAAATGTTGGCAATGTACAATTTGCTTTTGTTTACAAAATCACATAAAAAAAATTCTACAGCTCATACATTAGTCACAATTATCACCGTTGTGTTAATATTGGACAATGAGTGTTTTTGAGAATAAGGCTAGACATGATATATGTTTGTCTTTTTCACCTTTTGTACTGAAAGGCGCAGGTAGATATGCTTCTGGTAGGGTCTGTCCATCTGTCTATACATTCAGGATGTGGAAAAACCTATAGATTAAAGTGACTTGATCACTACCCAACCTGTCATGGCAAAGCTGCTAACCAGAATCGATGCTAGCTGGCTTCACAACGGCTGACTGAACTACCCTAAATTGTGAGATCTGCTTGCTGATTTCCTTTTATGGTATGTAGAGTATAATTTGTAAAGACGCTGCATTACAAAGGAAGAGAAAAAAGAAAGAGCCATTGGAAAGTCAAACTAAAGGAAATAATTATCCACATTAATAAAGGTGTTGAGGAAAAGTTGGGATTGACTGTCGCAGATTTCGGGAGAAGAGCTTCACTGGTGTTCCCTCAGGGTGTGAAGACAAACTAAAAACAGAGACAATGTAACACCTTCCTGTCTGGGTGGATCTTACACATTCACTTTAGGAGAAAAATACATGATAACATGTATTCTTTTTGTGAATTTTAAAACACGTTGTCTTCATTTCTTTGCCCGATAATACTCAAATGGTGTGTATGTTGTAGGAGCTGTTAACGTTTTTACAAATGGGAAAATAATTATTGTTCATAACGTTTTCTTCAGTGAATATATTTCTACTGAGGTCATTAAAAAAAATCACACCAATATCTTTAACAACCCGAATGCAAACAAAGATGTCCGAAGACATTCATCTATAATTGGTGTGTAATGAATTGGATTGATTCAGTAAAGCAGAAAAGCATTTGCTGATAATAAAATCTTCTGAATATGTATTGTATGGAGAAACTAGCTACACGCATTTCTTCAGATGTGATTTTCTCTATTCTTTCATGCGGACTGTCCTTAAAATCTTGAAGAATTTATTCACCTCTTCTGTGCATGAATATGTTCAGGTCTAGGTTTTGAAATGAATTCAAATTAAATGATTCACAATGTAACCTTTGTTTTTATCTCATACACCAGAATCCAAACTTGGATCTTAAAGAGAATAAATTGAGAGAGTGTTTGACAATGAAGACTTTTCTTCCTATCGTTGTTTCAAAACACTCAGTGTAATGTAAAAATTGCGAAGAAGTGCCTGGACTGCAGTAGGTGTTTGCTAATTATTTAAGAACCACAAATTCAAGCTGCCTATACTTCTAATATATTTGTTGACATTTGTTTATGCCCCGTAAAAGGTTTCAAAAAGTTATAGGGGCACTAAGGTTGCAGAGACATACAGAAGATACAGTTGTTTTAGTTTGTTGTTTCCATAGCAAAGCATCAGATGTCACTTAGAGGAAGTTTTACCATCACAGATATTGTGAAGTTGGTTGGAAATAATAAAAACTCCTTCCCCCAAATACTTGGATCGACTGCTCGGCAACTCTTTGCAATGAACCAAAAGCAAAAAATCATTAAACATTTTTATGTATTCATTTATTCATAGAAAACAATATTATTGTTTCAACATTGACCAATATTATAGCGAATTGCATATTTTCTTACTTTACAGTGGCATTTGGTTCCTGGGTAGTTATTTTGACTGTTTTGACATAGAATACTTGTCTATGGCCGTCACCTCCAAAATGCTTCTCTGTGCTTCCTTTTTTGCTTTTACCCTATTATGACATGCTTCTTGAGAACTACCTTAGTAACAACAAACCTTTTCATAAGCCATCGATTTGCACTGAACCAGTCGATATTACTTTGCACTGATAGAGGCAGGAATAATAGCTAAACACTGACAGATTTCAGCTATTTTGGACTTCATATGCCTTTTTGCTGCTTCTTTTCTTCCCATGGTTAACACTCATTCCCACTGTCATTCCACTTGATTACAAATAACTAATTTAATGGATTAATTTGTCTTGATATAGCTGTATGTTTGGAAATTTGTGTTGTGGATTTCATGCCAGTAACTCCTTAAGAAATGCTTTGTATTTACAGAGAAAATCTTGACATGTTCAATACTTGCTGCATGTGTTGTGCTGAGGAGGATTAGTTCCTTTTATGGGCATTTTACAGCTTTCATTAACAACCAGATGTTTTTCACTTCATTTTAATGGACCAATATGTGTCACAATAGCAGCAAATAGTTAATGTCTGATTTTTAAAAACCTCTATACAGTGTAGTGCCAATGCTTTCTATCACACTTTGTTTGACTCTGATATATGCACAGGAAAAAAAAACTAACACCACTTTCCTTAAAATAGACTAGAAAGCTGTGCTTTTCCTCTCCATAGCAACAGTTAGGCACTGACTCTGAGTTGACAGAGTGGATTCTCTCAGCTTTGTATTTACTTTGTTTGCGGATGTGAACTATGCGTTTTTTCTCAAAGTATGGTGTTGCTCATTTGAGGATGATTGAAGAGTTCTGAAACCTTGTTTGTTTAGTTGAGGCCATCTCTGTGTCAACCTAGAAATGGTGATGCTTTCATAAGAAATATAATGAAGTTCAGACAGCATTATTCCCCTCAGAGGACTAAGTGGGTTTAATGAACAATCTGTGTTTGCAGATATTAATGTGTGCACTTCTGAAATTATTCTTTTATGGCATTAGTGACAAATAGACAATGGTGTATAGAAAAATATGTAGTGTCTACTATTGGACTCAGATTCCATCCAGTTAATTCATCCTGCACATAAACCTAACTACTGCAGATGATGCTGTGTCTATTTGTAGATGTGGGGTGGACACAAAAACACTGAATAGCATGGGTGCCAATAAACACACGTACACATATACGACGTGTAACATTTGGCACGGATACGCGGCTGCAGCTCTTCAGATGGCGGGAGCCGCCTACTCACTGCCAGTTGTTATACAATATGTATTGTATAACAGCAGAGAGCAAGGAGCCCCGTTCCCAGAAACTACACACAAACACAGACACATTTGAAGGGTGTCAACATGTTGTCTCCATCACTGATGTAAAAACAATGTGTAGTCCTTGTCTTGCATACAGCATTAGATACTTGTTTTAATCCTCCTGCTTCAGTCAGGTATCATCCAGCCAGCCAGTTGATTAGACCACAAGACAGCTGGCCAGCCACTGAGACGGATAATATATTTGTCTGTTTGCCAGCGTTACAGCTGTGCACATAGTCACACAGCTGTTCTGTGAAACATACAGCCAGTCATTCAAAGACCTAAGTAACCAAAAAACAATCTATTTTGTCTGCAAAATAAATATTTAATAAAACTCAAACTTTGAGTGTAGAAAGTTCTCCTAGTTCAAACATCTAGGAGTTTGAACTAGATGTGATCAAATGCAATCTATGTTGTGTAAAATAATATAGATTGCATTGCTGAAAACCTTTGAAGCAAATCTAATTTGAGCATTACTTTTGTGCTTTTAAATAGTTCATATCATGTCTTGTCTGTTTGTTTTTCCTCAGAGTATCAAAATTGCTACTAGAAATACTATTTCTAAGTTGTAGAGGTGTCTTTGATGCTTCAGTAACCAAGTGTTGTTAGCCTGTTTGACTGGAAGTGTTTATTAATCACCCCTATCAAGACAACATGGCAACTGAAAAACTGCTTCCTTTCCTTTTTTAAAAATTTTGTCTTTCTTCCTGACTCATTACATCTGTTGCAACATGCTGTAGTGCATGCTGAAGGTTAATGCTGACAGACGTCCTCTTTGTGGTGTTCAAGGGCAGATTTTTAAAGTTATGGATATTTATCATGTACTGACTCTATTTTTGGGCTCAGGCCTCTTATCATGTCTTACGCTGTAACAAGACTTCTGTACGTGCCCTGACCTTTAAGGTTTTGCTTGAATATGAGATGCAAGTTGTAATACAAAAAGGTTTATGAAAGTAAACTCGCTAGATAAGAGTCAACTGGAGTCTGTAGGTAAAACAGCAGCTCCCTCGCGTCTCATCTGCTGTCACAGCAACGGACGACAACTTGCCTTCCAAATCCTCCAATCACTCTTTCACATTGTTTGTCTTGTATCTACAACACACCTGAACTTCTGTTCTCAGCAACTGCCAGACTCCCTTTTCCCTCTACCCCAGTTGAGGTGAGCAAAATACAAACATGATGTTTGCTCTGACACAGCTGAACTAACCTCCTCAGCATGTCCTGAAATCCTCCAAAGGCTTGGTAATGACTCATTTGATTCCCATATGTAATAGAATATAAATTAATAGATTCCTGTGGTCAAATCTTGTAATATATCTATAATTCTGTGTTACTAGATCCATCATTTGAAAGAATTATTTAAATTGGGTAGTTTTAACTCATCATCTATTTGCAGTTTTGTATTTGGAAGATATATTTTGTATTTAGATATTTGCTTATTTTTAGTCCTATGACAGTTTTCACTTTGTCAATTAAATATTCTTAAATTGTATTTGAGCTACTAGAATTGACAGTTACACACGTTCTTGAATGTGATGTCAAGTATTTACATATTTTAGCTTTTTAGAGGTGGCTGTGATCACTAAGCCCTCCAAATCTAGGGGGTTCATCCCCTCACCTTTACTGTTCATTTTCCTGTTTCCTCTCCCTCTCTGATTCCACCTCTCTGTACAGATATCTGGGGCATTTTGAAAAGCAGTGCAGAAAGATCTTTTAAGAACTGAAGCAGATTCAATATACAAAATTAGCTATCTCACTGTATCTTAATAAAATGGTAAAGTACAGACATATTAAAATCAATATGTTTCCCTGCCTGTGTGTGTATACTATATTGTTTATGTGTGTGCATTGTCTGTTTTCATGTGAGCAGCTGCAGAGCCCTTGTGATGATGTAATGAGACATGGAGCAAACCACGGAATCCCCTAAGCACACACACACTCTCCCACACACACCTTGCTCTCTATATACACAGATGTAATGCACAAAGTGAATGCCTCTTATAGGAAAGTCCCTCCAGCCAAACACTTCGGATTTATACTCACTGGATTCCCTGCAATAAATTGCTGTTGTGACTCCTCTCAGTGCCCCTGCCTTCAACTCACACACTCTCCCACACACAAAGTAATGCTTTGGTAGCTTAGATTGGCGCATTGGTCTATCGTTTGCTGTCCAGCAACATCAGTCTGAATGATGGCAGCTTAAAATATACATGATTCATGCTCACTCTGTGAATAAGAACATAGTTGGTTTCACCTCTTGTCTCCAGAGAATGGCCAGGACAGCTGAAGATGGTAGTACGGAGAAAAGGATTTTATAGAGTAAAGAAAATAAATGCGATGAGAGGATTTATATATATGATACAACACAGACAAAGATAACCATAGAGGCTTTTGCAAAGCATTTCAGGACATGGGCATCACAATCTACAATAAGGTGGAACTGCTACAGAAGTTATGTAAATGCAACAGCAGTAACCAGATATTTATGTTACTTAATCTAATGTTACACCAAGCAGAAGTTCTGTCTGCGCTGATAAAGATTCACTCACTTTGGGATTCCAAGTGTTTGGAACAATTGACACATCAAGGGAGTTGGCCCTCTCCTCTGATTCATTGAGCTAATTGTTATTTGATCACTTAGTAGTTCGTAGATTGTATCGGGATTAAAATTTCAGTGCAAGAAGGTTAGGCAGTAACTAAGAAATCAAATAATTTGGTAACTTACTCTGTCCTGTATAGTCATAAGTGAAATACTTCTCAACATATGTAACAGAAGAGCATTTGAGGCAACATACGAATTTATAAATGCGATAAAATGTGGTGTTTCATAAAGTATTCTTACATGTTTTTGCTTTGACCTACCAAAAATTTCTTTAGATAACTTGGCTTAGATAACCCATCTTGCTCTAAATCAACTGAGACAACCCAAGTTGGGTTGTCTAAAGAAACAAAATGGTGACATGTTAGCAACAAGATAGCCATTATATGTAATAGATATCATTTGTAACATGAAATTCCATAAAATATTTAATTGAGTAGTACAAAAACTTTAGAAAGTTCTCTGGACATGCAGTATTACTAACTATTGGGGAAATTTTGTGTAAGGCCTAACTGGATACCGGCCAACCCTGTTATGCAAGACTTTGTATTCTTCAGTATATAGACAAAGAAACCAAGGACAATAGATTAAAGGAAGTAGTTGTCTGTCAACTAGAAAGAGCTGTTTTGAGATAATGAATGACTGAAGCTGTGATTTTTTTTTTATGCAAGAATACTGCATGGATGAGCTATATGTTTATAGATTCAATGAAATATCACCTTCACAGTGTGAAGGACTAAATGCACTTGCACACACAAATAGCTGGTGTTGTTGTGTTTACACTCTCAAACTCAAAGCCCGTGGCAGCAAGCCATGGTGACCTTCTATCAGTTGACACCCATTTACAGTATTGATGTTATTCTGTGCTTTTGCTTTCTTTCTCTTTTCTCCACAAAAAACCCCAACCCGTTCAGGTATGTCACACATTAATTTATTTCAGCAAACCGATAGTCATCCATTTTATTTTCATTGTGTTCATGAGTTTAGGCTGCAAACCTTTTGAACTTCATTCCAAACTTTATTGTCTTATTTTTAGATTGAACACATACTTCCCACATGTGTCAGGCAGGCATGCCATAGATTGCTATCGTCAGAATGGTTGTAGAATACTTACAAACTCTCTGCATTTGGTTTATGGAAAATGCCAAGAGATGCTAGCAATTTTAGGTCATTTGCATTGGTTTGTTTTGCAGCTAATGGATTTGATACTGTTTAAATGAACATAAAATGCATACTCCTATGCATACTTGGCGAACCATATTGATGAAAAAAACTTGACTTTTGATCGGTTTGAAAAGGAAATTTTATCTATATTTATTCAATAATTGCATGAAGTATTTCTTTTATTTCATACAAATTGTGAATATTCCTCCAATATTTAGTAGTAAAATGACATGTTGGAAGGCTTACTGACTCTAGACGTGGCATTTGGAAGCTGTTGTGGTGAATCATGAACATAGCATCATAACCCCATTCAGAGTTGACAATAACATCTATCCTGGCTGATCCTGTCACACCTAGACAGCATAAACCTTAGCATTATGAATAAACTGAAGACATTCAGTTTGTTCATAAAGGTCTCTGTTGTCCTTTTTTCTTGTTATTTACACCACTTCTCTTGACAATATTGTACCTCATGTATGATGTTTTTTGTGGAGTTATGTTCACGTAGTAAGACCTTATTCTGTATAATGACTTACCCTTTAGCTTTTCATATATTGTTCAATTACAGTCGCAAACTTCAGTCTATTATATTGGAATTTTATGTGATAGACTAACACAAAGTAGCACATATTTGTAAATTGATAAAAACATAAACTCGATCAAATAAAAAATATTATATATGTGGCATGCATTTCTATCTAACTTCTCTTACTGTGACAGAATCAAGTGTAACCAATTGCCCTCAAATCCCTTACATTAAGTAAACATAGTCCACTTGTGTAAAGTTTTACCTCCACATACATAAAACTATTCTGTAAGGATGTCTGGAGAACAAATGCATTGTTTTGAATGAAACCCCCCCCAAAAAGGTCAGCAGTGGAGAAGTTTAAAACAGGCTTCACTTATGAAATAAGTTCCAGTCATGGCTGCAAACACATCAAGATGTCTCTTTATACATAATATGCAGCAGCAAAAAGCAATTACTTGACATATTTAGAAATAAAAAACAGGCCAGCATTTTTCTAGAAGTTCACAGTTGGTAGAGAGATTCCCTAAAAGACCTGGAGCAGTAGTGGTAGTGTTGGTCAGTCACCTAAAATCCTAACATAATGGGTTGAAGTTTGTGGTTAAGAAATGACAAACTATAAAAAAGTTCATGGGATATTAATACATTTCCAGGTTATAGACTGTAAAAATAGGTTTAGACAAGAATTATATGAAAAAGGAGAGCTTTGTGAACACATTTTCCTCTAATTTGTAGATGTAATTTGTTTATCTAACACTCATACATCCTCCTTTATAAAAGAGGTTTTAAAATTGTATAACCACATTTTTTCAGAGGAGGCCTTGATATCTATGATATTCACTGACAGAGAAAGCTGCAGTCTTGTATCGTTTTGGAGAAAAGTCTTATAGTAAAACAATTTACCCTGAACTATTTGAAATTTCAGCAGCTTCCAAAGTTAGAAGAAATATTTTTAATGTGCTAATTATGTCATTCACACTCAAATTAGTATTAGCTGAATTTGAAAATGAGTGAATCTGTGCCTCTGTTGGTTAGCGACTGAATTTACTGTTTATGCTTCTGTTCTGTGGTCCCAGAGTTGTTTCATCACTGTCACACATCAAACATTTAAATATAATAAAATAATTATTAATGTTAAAAGTGAAAGCCATAGTCTTTTTTTGTTAAGTTGATGACGGATAAAAATCTCTTGTTGAAAAGGTCACTTATTAATATCTGGTGTGGCATAGCAACAAAACATTTGTCATCTACGACATAAATTGAAAGGTTTAGGAAAGTCTGTATGCTTATATATTTTATTTGAACTGTGCCATTAAAGGCAAATATAAACTTCTAGACAACCATAATATGCAATCGGCTCTGTATTTAAACTGTGTGTAAACTTAAGTAACAGCATGAATTTATTGTCACCTGATGTACCCACAACCAGCAAAACTGTGATCAGCCAGTGTGAGATCCTGTGCTGTATGCAAATAGATTAGTGAGAACTTGCTGGTGGACGTCCATGCGTGTGCACGGTTATGACAGAAACACTGCAGAGTACTGAAGAACAGCACAGTTATTAATAAATGTCGTTCAGTGTGTGAATATTGAAAAAAAAAACATACTGTTAAAGGAAATGACACCCTTGAATTCCCCTCCTCTGCTGGGCTTAATTCATTGTTGTGTTTAGTTATTCTTGCAATAAGAAGAATTCCTAGCAAGTAGCTTTGATATGTTTGTTGGTTGGAGGGTTAACTGCTGAAACAGGAACATTTGCAATATTTTTTAAATAACTACAGCCTAAAGAGGATGTAAAATTACAAGAGATTTAGGTTTAGGTTATTTGCTCAGTACGTATGAGTGTGTGTTTCATTATCATCAGCGTGTTCATGTGCAGTTGCTAATGGATTTTTGGTTAATCAGTTGAGCGTACAATAACTATGTCTCAAACATCCTTGGAGTGCTCATTTGACAAGTGTATTCAGTGCTCATAGGCCATGCATGAGTAAATTGCCTCTGAGACTGCAGCTCCAGCTGAACTATAGAATACACAGGCGTAGGAGGAGAAGCCATGGACAAAAGTAGGAAGGTCAAATGAGGGAATAAAGAAGACGCATAGAGCCTAAAGCTAGAGTAAGAGACATAGCAAACCAGTATGAATGACATTTAAAACACATAGACCAGACAGAGAAAAGTGAGTACATTTGTGTACAAAATGACAAAATACAAGAAACAGAACTAACAAGCTCTGCAGGAACATTATTTCCCCAGAACACAGAGATGCTTTAACAGCGTAAGCAAATTAGGAGTCCAACCTTATTGGCCATGCAGATAAACGATGAAGATTTACACAGAAAACATTTTCATGCTGCTGAGTGAAACTCATTACCTCGCCTCAGAGGGAAAAAAACAAAGACGTGTTGTGTTTGAATCTAAATGTTAAAAAATACTAAAGACAAAAAAAAATGCTTCTTATAATGTTTCAGTTGCACTGAGGAAAAAGCAAAAATGTTTAAAATAATAACCTGCAGTTGTACGCTTATGAACATAGAAGAATATTGGTTGCAGGTTCTTTAATCATTTCTATGGTATAATAGTTTTCTCTATTCGTTTCAGGTTCAAAGGATCCTTATCTCATGATTTTGGTTTCAGATAAGCGTGTGTAAAATTAATAATGCATAAATAAAGTTAAATGCTTTTTATCAAAGGCAGAAATGACAGATTGAAAAAAAAAAGCATTATCCTTATCTTCAGATTATATTCACATTTAATTTTCTATTGCTTAAAAGCTACAATTGACAGTTATCTCACAAATAAGTACCAGCCTAATTTGATTTAAAACAATGTTAACCTCAATTCTTTTACATTTGTCTTGGGTTGCTGTGATAAATAATTGATACATTTGATAAATACATTGAATTAACTGTAATAGATAACTTGCTTGTTGAAGATTTCCTTTTATACTTCCCTGGTTTTGTCCTAAAGTATGGGGCACTGTTTCTATATTTCTAAAAGGACTATATAGATACGTATAAAATGGCCCCTAACTCAGAACTACAAGTTTAAGACAATAATATTGTAATTCATATGCTGACAAACTGTACGTTAGTTTAAATCCTACAATGTTTAGCATTTTGTCAGTAGCATTTATTTTTGATTCCTCTTGGTTTGAACAGATATCTAGAAAAATAGTTAAGATCTGTCTCAGTTTAGTATTGCTACTGTTTAAATTCGTCAATTAATTGTGCCTCCATTGCAGGGTAATCCTTCTAACCTGCTTTGAGGTGACAGTTTTATTCCCACCTTATACTTTTAGTACAATTTGTCTAATTAGATCTTCTTTCTCGTTCTTGCCATCAGTTTGTCTTACTCAGCCATTTCCACTCTCTTCATCTGTGTGTCTGAGATCCAAGCATATCATTGCTTAGGTTCAGAGGAGGGCATTGCAGCGCTCGTCTCCCAGTAGAGTTTACCAGAATGGGTGTCTGTGTGTGTGTGTGTGTGTGTGTGCCTTACAAGTATTGCTAACTGTCTCGGGAGTGCTGTGTTAGTCTTTGAAGATCTACAAATGAAAGAGAAAGAGAGGGAGACAGAAGCTCATGCAGCCTTTTTTATTCTTCTTTTATCACATTCAGCCTCAACTTGGTTTCTGTGTTTCTTTTGTAGTTCTTCTCTTTCTTTAAATTATTCTTTCTGTTATCAGTCTCTCCTCATCTGTCGCACTTTTTTTCCCTTCGTTTCTGTCTGCGCCTTATCTGGTTTCAGCTCAAAGATACTGTTTTCATTCTGCAGTGTTTCAGAGTCTGCTTGTAAATACTTTTAATAATTTTCACTTCCACTGCAGACAGGAGGAGAGATGAAAAGGAAAGGTTTTATAAAACACACTATGAAAACACCAACCCACCACACGAGCCTGATGCATGTTTTCGCTGACACACTTTGGGTGAATGAAAAGAAGATGTGCCATGGCTTTTTAACCAGAGAACAAGTGTCTTTGCAATGAACAGTTTTTTTTTCCTAAGGTGGTAAGCCTGTGCATGATCTTGGGCAGAACTGACCCATTTTTAAAAGTAGGCCACGGTCAACAAACATCCCTCTAATCTTGGTTGAAGGAAATTACACAACCATACATTTTTTAAATACGTTAACAGTGTTATACAATCTGGTTTTACAGTACCTTGCGAAGAAATTCATTTACATTTATGTGTTTTACATTTTGTCATGTTACAACCACATTTCAAGTCTGACATAAAGCATGAAGATACTGACAAAAAGATGATCCCTGTGTTTTGTTTTTTTTCCTCACAAAAACAGTCTTTATTCACATCAGATGTCTCAAATATAAATTTTCACACAAGTCAGAAAACATAATAGAAAAAAGTTAAGTTTGCTTACCAAACATAACCTCAAAATCTAATATGGCCTTCAAGTGTTTAAAACATAGCAATAGCTGCAGATCTTTATTTGCACATCTGGTGGTTTGTGCCTCAGTAAGTCTTTCCCACATATAAATACCTTTGCAACCTCCATATGGTACCACTGCCTTATGTTGCAAACCATACCTATACGAATCCTATAATTGAACAATTTTCCAATTCTGATTGTTATGTACAAATATAAAACCCAATAAATAAATAATATTTTTTATCTTTATCTGTACTCCACTGAAATGTTCATTGACATGGTTTTGCTACCCCTATGAAAATGTTCTGGGTGGTGCCACTGTTTCAGCTACAGCATGTATAAGTTTTGTGTGATGTTCCTACATCACACCAAACCAGCCACAGGCATCCCCACAGCATGATGCTGCCACCACAGCTTCCTGCATGTAGGCTAGGAAATAAAAATGCTGGTCTCGTGGGATTTAAGAGACTGAATGTAAATGAATGTCTCACTTTTCAGATGTAAACCACATGTCCTTAAAGGTTCACAGTCATGTGGTACTTTGTGTCAGTCTATAATATAAAATCCCATTATATGTATTACTTTTTATGTATGTTTGAGTATCCTAAACTTTATCCTCATCAAATACTTTAATCTGGTCTTTTAATTTGAAAACAAACAAGGATATGGGATTTATTTTAAAAAAATTACCAGCATTAGTTAGAAGTTTTATAAATTAGAAGTTAAAGGCCCTCCAGCTTTTTGAGCACTTCTTCAGACATGTTACCTCATCTGCACTCTACAGATGATGATGCAGTGAAAGGTTTTATTAATATAACAAATTATTGATGTTCAAGTACTTTTTTGTTCCAGTATTTATTCTCGATGCCCTGTAAGCCTTCTGAAGTCTCCCAAAGAGTTTAATAAGTTTTGGTTCAGTCGAGAAGGCCATGCTCCGATTGTGTTTCTTTGTGTTGTGATGATTGTATTGTGTCTTTGTTGTTTGCTTCTCAATGGGAGGTCATCTGAGAGGAAGGCCAGCGTATTTGTCTGCAAGTGTACGACTGGTAACCCGATGAGACACATGTGAGAAGCTGAATGATGTATCTTCTTACACGTCACCCAAGGTTGCTGTGCTAGATTGGAAGAAAAAAAGAACAGAAGTTCCTAGAGAGACAGACGGTTTTATTTTCCTGCTGAAATAAGTCAGAGATAAATAAAGGCATTCTGTAAAGAGAATAAATTCAATTCAGCCTCTTAATGAAACCGATAACATCCTGGTTTTTCAGAATCTATGCTATATTATTGAATGGCTTTGGTATTCATGTAGAAAATTTAGCAAAAATATCTACCGGTAGTCACATATGTGTTTATATTTTGTCTCCAAAGTACAATACTTTCTTGTATTCTTTTAAAGTGGGTTAGATCATTATTTATTCGGGCTGTTCATGGTGTCATTTGAATAGTTGCTGTTCTTTCAGTCATTTTCAAACCAGTTGATCACGATTTTGCTACACTAATTCACTCATATCTATGAACCATTTTGGCATAAAAGATCAGGAAAATATTGAAGACAACAGGTATGGACTGGTTAAATATCTTAAGGCATAGTTATGCAAACTTGGTTTTAGAACAACCAGAATTTCTGTTGCAGGTCATTTGACAGCCACTAATTTTTATCTTAAGTGTCTATAGATGCATTTGTAAAATTAGTTTTAATTAAACATATTGATTCAGTCTTCCATTACTGACTGCATTTGTTAAACAATTTTTAAAGCAACCTGCTGTTTTGAAATATATCTCAATTGGTAAAACAATTGTTAGCTGAAAGAAACTGACTCATTGTGACAAAACGAAACAGGAGACAAATGATAAATAAATACTGCCGGTAATATTATTATAGCTTTATAATAACCTGTTGGTTATGGGAATGTCCTGTCAAACATGTAGACACAACCTACCTAACAACTCTACAAAGATGTAAGCCCATTAAGGGAACATTACATCATATCCATATCCAAAGTTTTAGGTATAGAAACTTTAAACTTTTGTAATCATTGTTCTGAAGAATTTGCTCACATCTGGTGACATGATTAAATGAAACATATCCAATTTGAACTGCAGAAATACTCCCCTTTGCTAATTAGTTAAAAAATGAGAATGTGTATGACTTTATATAAATATGTGTTGTATCAAAGCTCTATTTAAAACTTAATTTTGAAATCTAAATTCTGACTTGCTTTTAGCCAGTATTCTAACATTTTCCACATGGTCTCACTCAATGTGTTTGTTCTGTGTGACCTGAATATTCAATAGTGATTGCATTCTTTTTGACAATTGTCAGTTATGTCACAAAGTTGATTTGCAACAAATTGTTAATATATCTCTCATTTCATAATGCTTTACACTGTGAGCTGCAGGACTTGGACTTCAAACACACATGGACATGGACAGACATCAGCTAGGTCCAATTGTCTGGTTGCCGGGCAATGAGCTCACAGCAGTCGACCATAACAACCTCATCTCCATCAATCAGGCATAGAGTGCTCTACTCTAGTAATGATGCTGTCACACACTCTCTCTCACATACAGCCCACTCACTACATGCTTATCTCATCATCTTTTTTTTTTTTTGACCTTGCTTTGCTCGTAGTTGTGCGTGTCTGCAGCGTGAGTGTTGAATGAGTGAGAATGTTTTGCAGAAATACAGCAGGGGATGATGCAATTTGCTTTGTATAAGGTGTATAAATCTAGCACACATACGAAAAGCACCCTCACTCACCTTCACAGACTGGAACTTTAGGTGACATTGAAAGATTTAGTCTATCAAGGTTGTTTACTCTTCAGTGCTCTACAGCACACTCCTGTGGTCGCAGACTTTCACGTTGAGAGTTTCTGTAAAAACACTAGAAATTACTGGCATGTACCAATGTAGCAAACAAATCCTCTCTAGCTTCAAACATTATCTGGAATTGCCAAAAGTACTTCATTGGGGTTGGAAAGGACAAAGAAGCTGCATTCTTCACACACATTTTCAACACAACCATACATATTTAGATTAGTTCATAGATTTCCTGGAAAGGACTTGATAAATCTTGCACAAAGTGTAAGTGCGGTTCATTATTAACTGGAAACACCACCTTCTTGCACTTTAACACAGACTCATGAGTGAAACTAACTCTGGGGTACACACATTTAGAAACACGCCCACATTCTCGAGTCCAGCTGTGCCTTTGCCAGGCACTGGGGCGGGGGGCCAGCACATTGAGGTGAAGAGAGTGGCAAGAACAGTAACCGGCAGATCAGGGCCAATTAAAAATGTTCAGCTCTGTGTTTGTGTGTGTGTGTGTAAAAGAGTGAGTTAGTGTATGTGTCCTTGTTTGACTGCCAAAGAGAGGCTTGGCACAGAAAACTCGCTTCCTTGTCTCTCAGCATGCTCTCTTAATGCAGAAGCAGACACTCACAGACACATTTGAAGTTTGTTGTGCCCATTGTCTCTTTATTGTTTATTTTGTCTGGATGTATTTATGGTTTCTTTATACACTTAGCTGCAGTGAAAAATGAGGGCGGACATGTTTGTAAATCTTTGTGAGAAATAAAATAAAAATATAGGAGCTTATATCTTTTAGGCTTCACAGGTAGTGGTTGCCAAAAACGTTGTATCGTTAATTTTTAACTCCTGCAATAACATTCTTAATGTCAGAGTGTTGTAAAGCTTATTCAAACCTGAACTCAGCCATGGTAATTGAGTTGTTTGACTAAAATGGTCCCAGAACTAACAAGGTTGTCTTTTTTATGTCATTTTTCTGCATTTATGTGCTGTAGCTGTGAATAAATTACTGAACATTTGCTGCCATCTGTTGAGCAGAGCTATGTTATAATCAGTACAGCAATAAAATATCAGTACTTGACAACAAGACAGTGGATCAAAGGAAAATTGGACAGTCCAGATCTTTAGTTGGTTTAGTTGTTTAACAAAGATTTCCAGGGCTTTGTGTCTCTCCTTCCTCTGTGTCTATTTAGCGGCTGTGTGCAAAGTTGGAGATGACTTGCATAGTCCTACAGTCATTTTCAGCAGTTGCCCTATTATAACTGTTACAAAAGCTGTTGAGAATACTGTTTTACAAATTTAAGATGACCTAAATGGCACTTCTGAGAACCCTTAATACGCATTTCTTATTAGGTGGACCCCTTGTACATCTTTCTTGCTCTGGTCATACTGAATGTTTGGATTAAGGTTTCGGGTGACATGACTTGTTACTGTAAGATTGTGATAGATCTGGAAAATTGAGTTGTGGTTGAGGGAGGCATTTCCTCTACAATTCTGTGATGGTCAGCCACTTGGATTACACACCCACAAAAAAATTCAATGCATTCTTCTGTCTTAAGAAACTAAACAGCTGTCAGACACTACGTCAGCTCCTGAGGCATTTCAGCTATGCGTACATGTTCCTATGACCATCATTGTCTGTAGTGCCTTTAACAAATGAGCTGGAATTGGCTTGGGTCAAGGTAGAAAGGAGAGAACAAAATAGCCTTACTAAACACGAACATTCAGTTTGGGTTTAGTCTAGCTGTATTTTCTCCACTCTTATCTTTTTTACATTACATTTATCTTGCAATAGATCAAAATTCAAGAAAAGAAGAGCCTCCTGAGAATAAATATTTTTTGACGACCTAATCCCTACAGCTTCAAGATAGACATTTAGAACAGACTGTTAAAGAACTTGTGCCTCAAGAAAGCATTTTTGCAACCACAGTGCCTGTACATCTGGCGAAGACTGAATGTGAAGAATGTGATCTCTAAAACAGATGAAGTGATGGTTGAGTGGACAGAAGTATTCATAGTCTAAATATGCCAGCATGCAGTCTAGCAAAGAGCAACACTCACAGAGAGAGCATTTGGTCCAGATCACTGCACACAGTTGCAGAAACACATGCTTGATCATAAACTTATTACTCACTTCGTCCAAAAACAGCAGAAGGACATTCACACAATGGATTGAAAATTTGCATACAAATCACCCATTTGGTCCATCAATAGTGAAGAAAACACTCATCGGTCTATCTTTCATTTGTAGCTGTGAACAATTTATTAAATATTGTGTGAAAAACTACAGCCATGAAGCAAATATAAACTGCAAATGCATTTATTGGAATTTAGGTTTCCCATTTCCCTACTTTAAAGCCCTAATAGGACTCAAGCTCATTTGTTTTCAATTGTTACACTGATAAAAGAGCAAATCACAATCCACTTTAAGTTCAATTTTTTTGTTGGGTTTTGGTTGCCCTAGTCACCTTTATTAAATGGCAGATAAGACCAGAAGAAGGGCAGAGAGAGAATCTAACTGGGGGCAACTGCATTGAGAACTGTTTGTTGTGCGTCTGCTATACCATTCAGCCATGAGGCACAATTTTACGTTTTCTTGCACAGATCATTAGATCTTATTATTATTCTTTTTTTTTTATAGAATCCATAATGCCACAAAATCCTTTGTAATGGAAAATCGAGATCACAGATTCTCCACTGTACTTACCATGTGATGTTATTACATTTTTTATCCTTAATAACCCTAATTTAATCCTTCATTCTTTCAAATTAGTAAAAGGTAATGAAGACTTTGGACATCCTGGAATTGTTTTGGACTAGGACTCAGTCACTGTTGATTATATTACCCCAAACATCCAACTTCTTTTTACTCCTTAAGAATAAAACAGAGATTTCAGATATGTCTCTCAAACTGACGCTGTGTCAATTTTTGATAGATAAGGCTACTGCAATACAACAGTATACAAGGAATGATTTGTACGAATTAAACTACAAGATTATGATGCTCGTGGTTCATACAGAAGCACAAGAATATAAAAGTATTCCATTCAAGTGGCATGATTGTTTCTCCTTTCAAATCTGAATCGCTTTTCAAGTCCCATAATAGTTCAGAGTAGCTAATGGACTGCTTTCCCTCTGTAAATTTCTGACCATCTCACTGTGTAAAACCCCATCAGTTCTCTTGGGTTATCAGGTGCAGACCTTTTAGCTGTTCCCAAAATTAGATCCAAGCCTTCTGAGGATGCGCTTACTTACCGAGGCCCTGTTCTCTTAAGCCAGCTTCCTGTAGACCTCGAATCAGAACAAAATGTGTATGAATTGGAAAACAAACTCAAAGCTTTCCTGTTCTCACGAGCACAAGTTTTTCTTTTTGTGTTTATTTATATATACTTTTAAACCTGAATCATGCCTCAGATTCTCAGTTTTGATAGAAGTCATGTTGGACGCACACAGAGTCCAAATTCATCAACAAAAGAGGTCCATATATGCACATTACCTCACTGGAATTGTGCAGACATTCCAAGCAACCTAAATCTTTCACTATTGAATTATCAGAGAGACATACTGTAAACATTTTTAGATGGCATAGAATAACTTTTCTTTTGTGTTTTTCCAATAAAGTCGGTAAATGCTTTTTGTGTGCATAACTGTCTTTGTCCTGCTTTGCTTTCATCCTCATCATCTTCCTCCACCCTTTTTGCTGACCTTCTTCAGCTTTTTATACTCCCTGCTGTGCCTCGCTGGCTGTGCCAGTGTTGTTCTGCCAGTGAGTTTGTATATATGCCTCTTCTCTGCCACCATCTGTTTCTCTCTGTCTCACTGCTTGCCGGTGAGAGGAATAGGAATAGACAATTTCTATTTCTCTCTTTCTGTATTCTTAATTCTCTTAATTCTTCGCTTTGGATTTCCTCTACGTTTCTAACCATTTAGCTATCTTTCGATTTGTTGTTACATTCTCTGTATATCATCTGATAGATTTGATAGATTCTTTTGCTAGTTGGCATCTTTCATTCTATTCCCTCAGTGTAGTCATCTATTTTTTTTTCCTCCTTTGACTCCTCTCTGGAAACAACTTTGTTCATTCAAACCCTTCTGCTTTGTGTGTAAAGCTAGTTTAATTCATGTAAAGGCTTTAGTTTAGCTCCACACTAAAGCCCACCACAGAATCCGATTGATTTTCTCACATCTGACATTGGATATTCATTTTCTCCTTTTCTCTCTCTGCCTGACTGTTCCATTGTTGTATTTTGTGCACAGTAGCTCTCAATCCTTGGTAGAATTGAGTTGTCATGCATATTATAAAAGTGTGCATGGAAAGGCATCTCCTGCTGTCACTAATGTATCCTTCAGACTGTAATTCCTGCCTTGGTTGCCTGTAAGAGTGCTTTAGAACAATAAGAGAGTCGCCCACATTCACTCCCACTCTGCCAACGTTTTTTTTTTTTTGTCTTTGTCACACTCATAAAAAGTGGGTCAGTAGGATGTTTGGAATCACTGGCACTCCCCACAGCCCCTACTGCAGCTGATCAACAGCAGGGAGTTTGTCTTGTTTCTCCGTAACATCCACATCATTCCAAAACAACCAGATTAATTAGTCCCACAGAGAATGTGTACGCTGTCGACAATCACCTGACCTGTCTGTTACGGTGTATATGGGTGTTTCTCAAGTCTGCGTGTTGCACATTTGATGTCTTTAAAGCTAATCTGGAGATTCTTTTAATTTGACAGGTCCCAGGTGAAGCGCAAGTGTAAAACCCATCAAAGAGAACAACGTTTGAACAATAAATTATGTCCCTAAGAGCTTGCCTGATCTCAGTCGATTAGGTTGGGGTACCGATTAAATGACTGTCAGTCGTCAGATGTATTTTCTTCTTCTGATTATTACCCTTCATATAAAACTAGGCAGTTTCTTACATTATGCCAAAAGACATGAAACAACTTTCCTTTTCTCAAAATCTTCCATTAAATCAGACTTAGCTCTATCCTTTCTATTTGCTTTTGAGAGGAAAGATTTTCTCTAAATTGACATCAGGAGCACACCATTCTACTCTCTTACAAATGTAAAGCTTTGCTTTAGGAACATTGTTGTGACATTATTCCTCTGATCTCATTTTGCTCTTACAGTTTGAGTACTGTCAGTACCCCCCCTCTCTTAGGATTTTTTTTTTTTTTTTTTTAGAATATATTTTCCGAGCTTCATTTCCTTCCACTGAAAAACCCATCACCAACATTAATATAATGTTATCTTGAATTTTACATAGTGCAGCATAAATATTTCTTTTTAGGTGTTTTGACCACAAATCTTCTTTGCTAGCCTTTTGCTTTGAAAATGGAAACAACATAATATACTAACTTTTCTGAACAGGAAAATGATCCTTCTTCTTTAACTGCAATGTTGGCTTAGGGTTATGTTATGAGTCTATTTTAAATTATCTATATATCTGTCTCTATACAGATATAAAACAGTCTTTCCTTATGTAAGATGTGGTGTCGTGATGAGAATAGGTTAATGCAGACAATTTTTTTTCTTCCTCAAGGCTTTTTGCCTGAAATGTTTTTTGAAGGAAGTGTTAAAATTCACACTTTATGGTGGTTAATAACAGCTTTGCAATGTGTGGCTCTCACTAGCAGACATACAGAAACATCCTAAGCTTTCTCTACAAAGGCATTCTTCATTGTGTGGTTTTTTTTTTTTTCCTTAGGCTTACAAGGGTATATATTTTGTAATCAAAGGTTTAAAACATCACATCAATCCTATGAAAGTAGTTTTATTCACATGTTTAGCTTAACATTTGATGTTTCTATTTTCCAGGGAGTGCTGAGTCCCTCGGCCCACGTTCCTCATTGTGGGATATAGTCTGGAAACCTCTCCATGGCCTTTGCTGCCTGCTGACAAATCAGGAAGTCTGGAGCAGTTGTGTTGAATGAGGTGAGAATGGTAACATTTGGCATTTTGAATATTCAGCTACTTGTGTTCTTAAGCAGTTCCTCTTCAGATATGGATAAGTTAGCTGCAGGTCAAGTTGTGTCTCTAGCTATAAGACAAAGCTCACTGCTGAGTCATTACAGACAAAGTGCTGTCACACTGCTGTTCCAGCCTAAAAGCTGTAAGTCTGACTGTCATGTTTAATCTGATGTTATTAGCTCTGGCATCAAGGACTTTCCAGCCTTGTGTTCTGCATTGCCAGGAGCCCAGTTCTACTGATAAACCCGTCAATCTGGCAACTGCACAGATGAATGTCAAGTAAAGTGAGTTTGAGATTTTAATGGAGTGGCATCTCATAATCTCAATTTTGTTTCTTTGTTTAAGCTTTGACCCACATCACATTATAAGTATAATTGAACTCTTATAGTAAGTGGCTTACTTGTCTAATCTTCATTATCTGTTATGCAGCATAATTAGTTGACCAAAACAATATGATACATCACTTGTTCAGTCAGCTGCTCTTTGATGTTATGGAGATAGATAAGAAGTTCTCATTCAGATGCTCAAATTAAGCCAGTGAGACTCAGCTAATAAAGATAAGATTTATTTATTGCATTCGCTATGATTGGAGGAGATAAATTTTTAGGTTAATTGAAACCAAGTTTGCTCAGAGACAGTTAGCCTGAAGTATTCCATGAAACCCTAACTATAGAAACAATTTTATGCTCAAAATACCTGGAAATCCACATATGAACTGCTTACATTTATTATTTTTGAAGAAATGCTAGTCTCAAGGGAAGACGTTCTCACTCCTTGTCTCCACTGAGACTTAAGATTGCAGGGTCAGTTGCAGGGTGTAACAGCTTTGGAGCTGCTGGCGATTATCTAACAGACGTTTCAGCTGAGCACATATGTAAGGTCAAGGATATGAACCCAGGCTTTTTTTATGTGAGTCATGAAATCAACAGCTATTTTAGTTAAGATAGTGGCATTTTCTAAAACTTTTGAAATGATCTGTTTCTTTGCTTTATTCAATAGAATAAAGTCAGCTGCTCCAGATTTCTCTTCTGAAAGACGATTTTTATATTGCTATGTTTTTCTGTATGATTTTTAGTTTATTTTAATATTTAACATGTGAAAAGCTGATCTGTTAGTTGCTTTAAGGGGAAATTCAACATAAAGTTATCTGCACTGTTCGTTTTGTGCAATGGAAATAGTTTTTCCAACTCTGTGGGTTATCATTTTATACAATGACTAGAAATCTTTCCAAAACTGAGCTACCAATAGATTGTGGCAATCCAAAGAGACAACTGGGAGCCATTACTTTAGGATTTGTGGTTATTATTTTGTCCAGGTAAGACTTTCATAAAAAAGAGTCTCAAAGTTATGGAATTATAATTCATTCTAATGGTTGCTCATTTTCTTGTGTGTTTTGATGCGGCTCTTTTAATGTTGTAAAGAAATTTCTTCTGGCCAAATCATTCCTGAAAAGTTACTTATAAGAATGATTTGGTTTCTGTTCCATTGTGCTTTTTCTGTATCTAGTTTCTTGTATAACAAACTATTATTTCCTCAAAATGTTGCACCGTTTATGAGGACAATGCATTGGCGGATTGAGCAGCAGAGTTTATTATGTGAGCTACACCCATAAAAAACTTGCAAAGTTCTGTCACTCATACCTATGCTATTAACTCTTGTTTGATGTTGTCTTAGAAGAAACAAGACATCTTAGAAATTTATGAATGTACACATTTAACAAACAAGGGTTGAGCACTGCGCAGACAAATTTTATGCCATCACAACCACCTCATACTCTCCATCAAATTGATGTCAAACACTGATGTGGAATAGCATCCCATTCCTCGACCATCCATCATGTAAAGTGACACATTGCGATTGTGTTGGTCACTCTGGCAAGAATAGCACATCCAAGCTGATCCTGCAAGTGACCAATGAGGCTCAGATTGAAATTAATAATTGACCTTACATCCACAGTCTGGAGTAATTCTTTGATAACCCCCCCTCCCCCCGGTGTAGGGGTGACAAATGAAATCCTGGTTCCTAAGAGTGGATATAAGGGATTCCTGCTGGTCATAGAATCTCATGTTGACATCAGTCTGCTTTGACATGACCTCCATTGATGACTGGAAGATTGGATCCCACACCATCACAATACCACCACCAAAAGCTGTTTGCCGTTGACAGAGAACATTTGGCAAAATTTTCATGGTGCAACTAACAAACTCAATTGTGGTACACAACCCACAAATGCATTTTTCTTAAAATCCTTTCTCAAGCTTTCCAATGGCGTAAGGTTTACTGCCTAGAAGCACTGCTACCTTTTTTGTTCTAATTTTATTATTTTTGACTGCGCTCCTATAAGTGAGCAAGACTGTTCTTCGCACTTCAAGCTCGTTTTTTTCTGCCGCTCAAACAGTAAGAAGTGTGAGTGCCTTTGAGAGAGAGAGAGAAAGAGAGTTAGTAGTATCCTTGGCCTGCCGGGGAAATCTTGGCTCCAAGGCGTATGGGAAAAGTGCTGCTGGCAAATCTTGAACTGAAGCATTCCATTATGCTGTCCTCTTGAAATACACACAACCCTACTTTTTTTTTTTTTTTACTTAAGAAGTCATCATGTTTACTTATTTATTCTGAACCACAATCTGTACGTTTTTTTTCTCATCAAAATTATTATTTTACCATTCCATTTTTATATTGTATAACTGTTCAAACAACAAACACTTCAATGTTCTTTATGTCTCCTTGTCTCTCTGAATAATTTTTATATGTGTGAATAAATACACACTCACACACACGCACACTCACTAAGAGGAGAAAGACCAAGTGCCTGGTGCAAAGAGGGAGCTGTTGTAGTACTATATTATGCCTTGAGGCCCACAGCCAGGGTTTAACCATCACTCACTCACACAGCATTCAGCACAATATCCTCGAATCAATATCCTAAGCAGCAGGAGGCTGTCTGCATGAGTTGTATTAGCTAATAGACTTCTCCTGTCTGTCTTTCTTTAGGCTGTCTTTCTCTTTCTTACTACTACACAATGACATCATCATTGACTTAATTTACTTGTACCTTTATCCTGATTTTATCCCTCTGTCCTCTTTTTTATCCACTTCTCACATCGTTTTTTTCCTTCTCTTCCACCTCAATGTGTAAAATAGTGGACAGCAGTAGAGCTCACTGGTCATTCTGATTTAGATGTTCACATACATTTCCTTAGTATTTGGTAGAAATGCATTTAATCTATATGAATTATATGTTCATTATATGTTCAGTTGCATGTATATTATTCATAATGATGGTCGGTCATTTATACTTTATTGGTTGCATTTATTATGAAGAACTCCTAGTGAAGGATATGCTCCTGATTATTTTTGATTAGTTTCTGTTTTCTGAGCCAGACAGACATATCTCTAATTTGAAAATTAAGAAAAAAAGTGGACATATTAACTAGTTTAACAGATAAACTCTGAAGACAGGAATGGGGCTGTAATCTATCAAATCTGACATTTGCAATGTCATGGACTACTACTTTGTGCAAAAATCTAATTTTAGAATGCCCCACACAGATTGATATAATTCAAAATTATTTATGTTTTTCTTTGCAAAAGCTGTGTTTTGGAGAAATCCCTTCTTCTTTCTATCTGAACTGAGAGAGCTGGTCAGATTAAAAAAAAAACAAAACAATGCACATGTGCTACATACATGAGTTTGAGTAGTGTTCATCAGGCAGGATTCTGTTTTGTAGTGTGTGTGGCTATTGTGTGGGGTTTGAAATTTGTTTGGATAATGGTTGCATGCTCTCTAGAGTTGGCCTTAACATAATATGTGCCTTGCTGATGTTGACGACTGCTGGCTGTGCTTTTTGAGACTTGAGTACTTTAACAAACATGTTCTGCCTGTCTTATGCTTTTGTCAATGTGACTTTCAAAAAGTAGAGAACGTTATTCACACACAAGGACACATGCTGAGCAGTCACTCAGCTCTCCTTCATCCACACAATACCTGCTGCCATGCCTGTTCATGCCACTTACTGCCAGTCTGTCTGCCCATGTCTGTTACTTGCTGTGGAGTTCATCTTAAGCAAATGCCATATCCTTATATTAGACATGGATGGCTGCAAAAGCAAAGTGTGCTCTTGTTCCTTCATTCTGTCAGAAAAGGGAAAAATAAACAGTGTACATGACGACAAGCTATACCAGCAGCTTTAGTGTGCGGTAGTGTTTGTGTTAAAATTTGTCACCTGAGCTGTTATGTTTAGCACTGTGCTCCTTGCAAACCTCCAGAGTCACCCATCTCACACCTGTCAACCTGTCTGCAAACCGATTCAGTTCTGAAATGATCTGACTCATCATCTGAGCTGGGTTACCTCCAGAAGATAAAATATATCCAACAAGCTCTACTGACCACCAGAACGCTTAGAGAGGGAAAAGACTCAATCTGCTATTATATAAGCATAATGATCTTGGCACAGTCTATAATGAGGTCTAAGTGGTTAAGTAATTATTAACTGAATTAAGCAGAAAATGGGTCCAACAACCCTGGCGTTCTAGCCCCTACAAACATTTTGCGTGCTAGGTCTGCATTTTTATCAGTGTAGACTGGCAGTCTGCATGGGATGTAATGGGAACATGGAATGTTGATATTGGGTCAATGGTGCAAGATTTGTAGAAAATCTTTATGAATTTTAAAGCGGTGGTGTTTGTAGTAATATCATGCCTCCAAGTTGTGAACTTCATGCAACAGATGTATAATATATGCATCCAAAACATGTTGGCCTGGCTGAGCTCAAGATTACTCTTCAGCTGTTAACCTCAGAACTTGAACCAAAGAAGACTTGTGACTTAATCACCGATTACAGAAAGGTGATTATCTTTCTAAATAACAGAAAGATATTTAGAATCTGTAAACCTGTCTGTTATTTATTGCAGACAGGTTTTTTTTTAGGTGTCAGACTTTTTCTATTCCCAAATACAATTTGTTGTCATGGTAGAAATGTACTTAAAATAAGTGAAATAGAAGCCAGAGTACAAAGAAAAACTTTACAAAACTTCAGGAAAGCTCAAATGATTTCAAACAGCAGTTTGAAAGATTACAGGACATGTCTAATAAGACACAAATTAAATTAAAAAGTACATCAGGGCTGGTTTACACACAGTTTACATTACATCGTATTACCTTTTGTGTCCCAATGTAATTTTGCATATGCATTAAGTCCAGTAAAATTAAGAACACAAACCCTTTTCACTTCACATACTCATCAATAAGCATCATGATTCACTTTTTAAAGTTAAAAACAATTCTGATAAAGATTGGGGGCATTAGTTTTTCTTTATTTTGTGGCAAGAACTGAGATAATCTTGTAATTTCCTAATTTTCATTTGGTTTCCCAATGACAACCTCTATCAAATAACCCTCTGCACATTTTTGTCTTTTATGTCTTATAGTCCTTACAAAAGATAAATCGGAGTCAGCTGAATGAGCATCAGAACTAGAAAGTAGAAATTCATCCGTGAAGCTTTGTCTAAAAGCTGCTTCAGGCTCAGAAGTAACTACACCAGTGATTCACTCCTGTTTAACTTGCACAAATAAACCATATCACTTTAAAATGTTACTACTTTTTTTAATTGAGCTTAGTTTCAAAAATGATCTGCATTTTCCTATGAAATGGTTGACATTTTAATAATTACAGTAGAATGTTTTGTGAATTGAAAAAGCTGTATATCTCTGGGAAGAATGAACTAATTACATTTCTCAGTAATTTTCTCTCGCTCTAATCTGTACCGTCTTTTGTACCTTCAGTCTCTTCCCTTCACACGCTTTTCTCTTGTTCACTTCAGTACACCAACCCACATTCCTTAAGCAGGATTATGTATTGTCTTTGACATTTTTGTCTGGATGTTTTATACCCGTATGTCCTGCTGCTTGGGTCTGGATGAATCTTTGTTTTGTTCTTTTGTTTTTTTCATTTGTTTGTTTTTGTGTGATGGGTGTTTGTGCAAATACATGCCTGCTGAAGAAAAGAAAATTAATGAGAGTTCAAGTTTGCACGTGTACATGTTCACAGAAGAATCCATGTTTGCCTAGCTACTCGTGTGCATTTGTACTTGTGTGTACTTAGACGGATTAGAAGAGGAGTTAGCAGTGATTTGTCCATCCATTGCAGGCCCTCCCTAATCCTGTAGACATACATGCACGCTTCTTTGTGTGTGTGACTCTGAGAGATCTAACAGTGTGTGGATTAGTGGTTTTGTGAATGGGTTGTAGCTCCGACTGAAATATAGCACACGAGTTAACAGAGGGTTTCTGAGGGAAATGGAGATCAAGGGGTGACTGAGGCAGAGTGCTTCTTGTGCATGTTAATATGGTTCAGAAGACAGAACGTTTTTATTTCATGTTTAGTTTTAATATACTTGTATAAACTACAAAAGATAACCGTTTTACAAGAAGCTTCTGTGTACGTGTGTTTGGTTTGTGACCAATAGATGGCTCTCCACCTGCTGTTTTACAAGCTTCTGATTACACACACACAGTCACACATGCACAGAGAGACAGATGGAAAGACGTGGAAAACAAGAGAGCTGAGACTTTCACCGACAGCAACGGAGAGGAAGGGGGGATAGATTGGTTAAGAGTGTGTAGGAAGGCGAGGGTTGCTGTTGTCATAATCACAGCGTGTGTGAAGTTTGCGTGGGAGACAGAGAGAGTCAAGATTGTGTGTATGCATGTGTGTATGTGTGTGAGAAAGAGAGAGAAAGAGCAGAGACAGCAGAGGAGTCTGTGATATGTATACGGGTGTGTGTATATATAGAAGCTTTTCATCAGTTTCCTTAGTGACTGGCTGTGACTGAGACTGTATTCTGCTCTGCAGTAAGGAACAAAACTGAGACAGAAATGCTGTGTGCCGTGTTGATTTTTCAAGCAAACTTAACATTTGTTCTAGTTATTTCCACATAGATTCATTTATGCACATTAGGTATTTGTGCACAAAAATATAGGAGCCAAAATACCAAACAATGTCTAAGAATATTCAGGAGCAATAAATGAGATCAAGTGCTTTACTGTAGTGAACTGAATTCAGTGCAATATAACTTTATGTAAACTGTGTCCAAAGAGGACTTTTTGCTTTGAGAATATATATTTTTACCATGGTTGTTTTCATGTTTGACTAAACTGAAGCTGTAGTAAAATGTTATTATGTTGGTTCTTTTGTTCATATTCCAGTTCTGCATTAGATCAGAAGTTTTGGGGTGAAAAAAACAAACAACAAATAAAGCTCTACTTCAAAATGACAGCGGTAATTAAATTTCAATTATCTCCACGTGAGTTCAGCTCACATTTGTAAAGATAATTATTAATGACTGATTTAATGTCACCGTTGTTTAAAAGCTGGGAATTTGCTGATTGACAGCTCAGTTGTAAACATAAAACTAACATTACCGAACCCTTCAAAGTGTTTCCATGGACTGGGAGACTAAAAACCAAAACTTGCAAATGATGTCTGATAAATATATAAATAAATGCCTGCAAAGAGAGCAGACGTGTTTTGCTGAACTTTATTCAATGAAAAAATGAAGCAAGTCAGTGGCTGGTGGGTGAGGTTTTACTCTTTTCCTTGTTTTTGAAATTATAATTAATCTATAACTTTAATTTTGACAATTTAAGTTTTTTGGTGTGCTGTTGCACACACATTTGTGCATGCCAAAATATTAGAATATTACAACAAAATTAGGACTTAATAAAGCAAATTATGTACATTAAATAACAGGTTTTTTTACACTTAGGTATTTTTTCCTGGCTACATCTATGAGTCAAAAAATTTGGTTTTAAGTATTGTCTGGTTTTGTTCTGTTTGTCTGTCCTTCCAGCCAGGCTTTGCTTTAAGCAGGCACAGTATTTAAAGTCTGACAGCGTTAGAAAATATTAATAATAAAATGTATTCATGCTTAAAATCACATAAAAATAAATGCAAATAATGGAATACGGTCTGAAAAGGAGGGCTTTGTAAGGAAATTTAATATGCCAATGTCACAATTCTGTTTGTAGGAATTTACCTTGATGATGAAGCTGCTTTTTAAACAGCACTGCTTCCTGAGTTACAGTGTTAAATACGTAAATATTACATTGCTCATATTTTTGCTTTAGTAGTTGATCATTGAAAAACTGTAATAGCTCTTAAGAATATATTTTTAAATAATCTTAAAACAAAATTCCAGTCTTTGTTCAGTTAAACCCACCATGAAAACTTAGAGTTAAACACAGACTGATATCATTCCAACAGGAAGGCCAACCAACACAAACAGGATGTCATTTTATTGCTTGTTTGGACCCACTAGTCCTTAAGGGAATTATTTTATCTTGGTGCCTTTGGTTGTTTATATATGTGTGAGTCCGTGCTCATTCCTTCTGTATGGATCCAACATCTCTTAGCTCTGAGGAACACATTTCATCTATATTTATTCCTCAATTGTCTTTTAACTAGGTCAGCTAAAAAGCAGAAATAGATTGCTGCATACTAGCAACGAGGCATACCATCTAGTGGCCAAAAGCTGGTATTACAGTCACATTAAAAGTGGCTGTAGAACTGACTTTATCAGCAACAGGAGAAAAGCAAATTTGCTCATTCCTGACTTTCATATTATTTTCTCCTATTACTAATAGATCATAAATGCATTTGTTTGAGTTTGTAAACGACATCTTCTGGTGCTTTTTTTTTTTATTATTATTAGGCATGGATATTGTGAAGATGTGTTGAATTGTTTTGCAAAGTCAAGATTTCTCCAAATTTATCAAGAGAGTAATAATAATATTACTAAATAAAAACAGTTCAAAGTTGTAGCCTTAGATAATGACATATTGTTTCTTTTTTTACACTCCGTGCACACTTTCATGTCCTCTTTCTGTGTTTCTGTTTCTGTAATCTCCTCTCCTCCCTCCCTCGCCCCTTTATCTCCCCCTCAGTCCCTCGCTCTGCCCTTCTCACTGTAACACCCTCCCACCCCCTCTCGTGTTCTCTTTCTCTGCTTGTAAGCGGTCTCTGGGCGTGCAGCCAGCTGGCTCGTGTGTGTTTTTTGAATGAATACCTGATGAAGTTGGACGAGCAAATGGTAGGAGGGGCCCATATGAGAGTGTGTGTGTCCGTGTGTGTGTATGTGTTTGTGCAGGGCAGACAGTGTGAGAGCACTGGCTTGCATTCAACCTCTTGCATAATACACGTTGGAGCTCTGCATGCGGGACTCCCTCCCTGTGGGTGTGCGCAACTGTGTGCTACCAATTAGTGTGTGTGCGTGCGTGTGTGCGTGTGTGTGTGATCACCTGCATGTCAGTGGATGTGAGGGGAGCTTCCTGCCTCGCTGTTGAGATTTAGAAGAGGGCTGCCGGCTGAACATGAGTGTCTGCGGTGCGTTTTGAGGGGTGAGAAAAACCAAGTGCAGTTTGTGGCACAAGTGCCCTGGGTCTACTTAGGATTTTCCGCTTGAAGAGGGAGGGGTGGAGCGAGGCAGGGAAAGATTTTGGTTGCTTTGCTTTGCAAAGGACACAGCAAAGCAGGAGAGGACTGGAGTCAAGGGAGCAAAAGAATGAGAGGGGGAGAGAAAGCATGCTGCAGAAGTGGGCTACTCCTGCTCCCCTGGTAAGTAGACTTCTCTCAGTTTTGCGCTTGCTGTGAATGAAGAGCATGCGTGGGACATCAGAGGGTCATAATGTGGGTGCGTGAGACCTGAATGCTTGAGCTCTTTTATCACTGTGTGTCATGTGTAAATGCATACTGCATCTGCCCTAGTTTTTCTTCTGATAGGGCTTGTTTGTCTTTGCTTCTTTGTCTGCTGTCCAGAAGCATTTTTTCCTCCCTGCTACTGCTCTACTACCCCTTCACCCTCTCTGTTCACCCAGCCAACCTCGGGGCTGTCGAGGGGTGAGAATGTGCAAGTCATGCAACACTGCCCAAGAGTTTGTTTTCTGAAACTTACTCTCCCTTTTTCCTCCCAGTCATGCATTTATCCTCATCTCTCGTTTTAGAACTCGCTTTCTCTCGCTGACTGCTCATTCCTTCAGCCGCTCCTTTATCTTCTTTGCCAGCTTCATCTGTCAAGTCTATAGTTGAACTTCCATTACTCTCAATATTTTTATGTATGTGCTCTTTGTGTGTAGGTGTGTATCATCATCAGCAGAATGACAGTGAGTAAAGTGTCAGCCATGTGAAAGTTTATGGTCTTTTTGTAATTTGCAGGCTCACTGTGATGCAACTCCACACCTCCACTAATGAAAATCTACAGGCAAAAAGGAGATGTAGATGAAAAAGCAGAAGTTGAGAGAGAGCGAAGTGTTAGCTTGCAGCAACACTGTACTCTGTGGCTGAACTATATTTAGCTGTGAGATAACACATCACGTTGAACTTATCCGTTTGATAGTGATTATGATTATGACTGAGCAGTCATGCACATGCAGCATCAGATTCACATATATGTAGGCTATAATCTACGGTGACTTCTCCTTTCATTTATGGGTAAGTGTTGCTTGACCGGATGTTGGATAAAAACAAATGTAAAAACAAGTTATTGTGCTATACGAAGGTAATTGTAGCATTTACAGGTTTTACTCTGTTTCTTCCAGTTTGCACATCTTGAGGCTGAAATTTCTTCTTGTCCTTTATAAAATAGCTCAGTCAGATTGGAAAAACTATGAATATCAATCAAGTCTCTCCACACATTTCTAATTGGATTTTTGGTCTGGGCTTTTACTGGACCATTCTAGCACGTGGATTTTTTTTTTGACAATTCCTTTGTGGGTTCAATGTCAGGGGTCAAGGTGAACCTCCACCCCAGTCTCAAGTCCCTTACAGTCTCTGACAGGTGCACTTCCAGGTAGCTCAATCTGTTTGATCAGCTTTGACCAGCTTGATGCGCCCATTACCATGTTTCACTGTGGGGATGTTGTGTTCTGGGTAAAGTTCAACCTTTGTTTCATTTAGCCAATCTCCTTTTTGCAGCTGTTTGTCTTGTTTCCACATTACGTGTGGCGAACCACAAGGTCCAGTCAAAGAAGATCTCTACAGCTCTTCCAGAGTTATCATGGATTTCTTTGCTGATTTTATGAAAAATGCTCTCCCTTCCTCTGTTTCAGTTTAAAAGAATAGCCATGTATGAGTTGGTTTACTGCTGATCTATACTCTTTATAGTAATGGATGATGGATTGATCAGTGCTGATCAATGTTTTTGGTATATTATTTTGTAACATAACTCTGCTGTGGCTTGTCCCTGACCAATCTGATATGTTCCTTGGTCTTCATGATGCTGTTGGTTCAGTAACTAAACCTTTGATATCTTCACAGAACAGCTGAATTTATACTGAGATTACTTTACACTGTACTATATTTGATTATTGACTTCTGAAGGCAATCGGTTTGAAAATCACAGACATTTGTGGCAATGTGACAAAACAAAAGAGAGTCTAAGGGGTATGAATACTTTGGCAAGACACTGGAAATCCCCTTATAATTTTCTTTACCCCAGACTAATATGTGTTTTTGTCACATACCACAATAAACACAATTGCATGCAGGCTTTTAATTTGCCACAAGCTTCCCAACGCGTACACTCTTACGAGACTTTCTAAAGTTGATCCCTGTGTTTGTGAGTGTGAGTACGAGAGTCTGAAGCACATGGAGGGCATTCAGCTTAGGTTACGCGTCATATGATATCTGCACATTAATGCACAGCCTCACACACGCTGCAAGATCAGCGACTTGCAGGTGACTTAGCTTTTCAGCGAATCTGTGTTTAAGTGTCAGTTTCACTGCAGAAGTACTCTCTCCTTTTGCAATGTAGGTCAGCTGAACTGAAGCTTTCTCTGCTTTCCATGCACCTTCAGCTTTTCTTTGCTCAGCTCTCTTTTTTTTTACCATCATGAGATGGTTCCTTATTTTACTCACTGCCGTCTTTGCTCAACAATCGTAGGAGGTATAATATTTCCTTTTGTTTTTCTCTACGTCTATCAACACTTCCGATCACTAGCGTCACTAATATGTTTCAGCTGCTTATTTTTAACCGTGCAAGTGTTTTGTTATTTTCAACTGCATGTACATTTGCAGAATGTAAAGCTGTATACTGAGGATTATATGAAGAGTCCTGTTGTAAATTTCCAATGCTGTACAGCTACAGTGATTTAAAATATTAGTTTCCCCTTACAGATTTCTTTCAATTTTGCTTTCCTGCAACTTTCAAATGTATCACAAATCTATCAGATCATCAAACAAATTTTAATATCAGACAAATATATCGGAGGAGTATTTGCTTATGTGCTTTAGATAAATGTCCAGCTGTGTAACTTCAGCTTGAGGTTTGAACTAAAGGTTGCAAATAATTACTGGAAATTCTTTTTCAGGAGTTTTTAGTGGAGGGCAAAATTCATGGTCCATCAGCTGCTAGTTGTTCTGGTCTTGAAGCCCCAGACCATAAAACTTCTACCATAATTGACTTCCAATTTTATATTTTTTTCCCTGAAATGCTAAGTTAATTTCTTTTCGGATAATAGTGTTAATTTTATTTTTTTCATTTGAGGTCTAACATGGCTCCCATCTTTGCTTAACCTGTTTTTTATTGTTGGAGGAAAGAATGACACCTTTAGCTGATGTTCTGGGTGTTTTGTGACCTTGTGCATTAGTTGTCTACATTCTTTTGACATAATTTTGGTAGGGTGGTCACCCTTGATCATTGTTCCACAAGTTTTCATTGGTGGGTAATAGTTGGAACATCGTTGATTGGAGTCTTGAAGCAAATAAATGAATTCATAACCTTTTTGAGACAGATGTATCTCATTTACATTCTCATCAGTTCTTGATGCATGGTGTGCATCATGGGTTTCTTTTGAGAACCTTTTAGCCTACATTTTGTAAGACAGAAATCATTTAAGAGGCAGTAGCTCTGTCAGTCATCAGTCCTGATTGTTACTAGTAAAATCGCTTTAGCTTTTGTGGTTATTATCATAGGTAATTCATAATCTAATTTGAAGGGTTACTTTTTCATACAGTGTCAAGTTGGTCTGGACCTTTTTCCCACCTTAAAACACAGTTTTACTGAAGAATGGGTAAGGAGGAATGATGTTTCACAGACTTTTGTTTGATAAAACTAGAGAGAATATTTTCTTTCAAATCATAAGCAAATGTTGAAATGCATATCATTTCAACATTTTTATGATTTTATATTTTGTTATGCAGTTGTTTAAATCATCCATGTTATATATTATTTATTTTATTTTACCAAGAGGTTTGCATGTATGTGTTGACCAGTCTTTTTTGCTTAGCAAAGAAAAAATTCTGCACTTTTCACAAACTGCAATGTGAATAAATCTGTACTTACAGCTTCTATGACATCAGAAAAATCTCTCATCTGATGCATGCAAGGTATTTGACTTTTAATTAGAAAGCATCAGCTTGTTGAGCACAGTTTTCTTCTTTTTTTTTTTTACACGTGAAAGCAGATCAACCCAGAGTGAAACTGAGTAATAATACCGAAAAGATCCTGAGAGGAAAGAAGCAAATATAACAAGAAGAGAGAAATAAGAACATCAAACTATTAGAAGAAAAAATGATAATTGAGAGCGAAATTATATTGCTGAAGACGTGGGCAGGCTGAGGCAAGAGAGTGGGGTGGAGGTGGACTGACAAAGGCAAGTCAAAGAAAAGTACACCTCAGCATTTAAACATCTCCTATCAACAAGCACCATTCAACACACCTTTGAGTCATGGCTACCAGACTGAACAGAAATTCTGATAGTGTGAGTTTATCTATATAAAGCAAAGCTTGTCTTTCTGTGTGTATATGCGTGTTGGCTACTCTTACAGTTGTACGAATGTGTGTGCATGTGTGTTTATTCAATTGCTCAACTCTGTGTTGTAAAATTTAACTGTAACAGCTCTTAAAATTCAGAAAATCTGCTCTCGAGGCCAGAAGTTTGTTCCCCTGTAGAGTAATCCTGTGCATGCACACTCAAGGTAGATATACTAACTCTATGCATGTGGTAATAATCTAACAAAAATATTTAATCAGGGCTTAAAAAAAAAAAAAAAGATGATTTAGCAACAGTTTTTAGGCATTTAATCTTAAGAATTTATACCAATTATGTTTTCTTGGCGAAGGAGAAATACCATTACCTGCAAGAACATGTGAAAAATGTGATGAAAATCTGTCAGACAAAGAGTCTGCAACTGCCTGGACAGCAGAGAAATAGTGAATGTGATGTGTGAAGACAAACAATATGTTATCCAGACAAAATAATTTCTAAAATTTTCCCTTTAATAAGCATTATGACTCCTTTAGCCTTCTCTTATGTCATTCTATATAGGATTAGGAATAGAATTAAATAATGAAATAAGTACCCATGGAAGGAGATGGATATTTCCATTACCCTCTAGGTATTGAAGTCGGACATCAAGTATTTCATTTCTATGTTAAGATACTTTGAATAGATGTACAGACTCACCATGTCTTCTTGATAAGGCAGACCAAAAAAAAAAACATTTTGTCTTAGAAAGATTATAATCTGGACTGCATTTCGCTCTAATTATCGTACTGTTAATAGTTGTTAATAAGTGAGTGTTGGATCATTATTATTTTAATTCATCACTGCACTTATTTAAAATGGTGTTCAGTCTTTGCTTTCATGAGGGATCATTTCATTAGTTGAGCAACAATTTGTATGTACTCCACTATTTATGCTTTGCTTTACACCACAGCATTACTTAAGACCGTTTATTCACGTTTTTAGTGGTGCAAGGTCCAGTCACACCAGAAACCAGTTGAACTGATAAAAAGAAAAATTGCTTGCATTCCTAAGCTGTGTGTTTGATATAGATTCATGGCGTATGCTACAATAGACAATTTACCATGTGTTATTTTGCAAGAAAATATGCACGCCACCTATTATTCTTATGGCACTAAAATGCTTGTAAGTTTAGTGGGTCTATGTTCGAAGAAAAGAGGGTGAACATAATTAATACGACCAGGTGTCACCACTTGCATGCACCTCCGTGATGTGCCTGGTTATGTATGAGCGAGAGTGTATTTATAAGAGTGCATTATTGAAGTACTGATACATTATTTATAAGTTCACACCAAGCTGTTCTTTAGCAGTAGGGAGTCATAGTTAACAGATGGCACACATCACACAAATATATTTACTATTACCTGGTGTACACATTTCTGCACACAGCAGAATAGTATTTGCTTGTTAGAGTCTAGGATTATTGTTTTCATTTCCTACACTTTACCTACCAAAGACTTTTGCTAACAGGATTTTTTGGATGACAAGAAACATACTTTTATCACATATAAATTTGATACCTGATATTAGCATAAATTTATTTTTTTACTGAACTAAAGTTTCAACTAAAGTTTTCCTGTTTTTGATCAAATAGTGTTGCCAAAGTTAAATCTATTTCCTAAAAGCTAAATATTGAAAGAGATTCATTACAATGCACCAGTCCCAAACACACGTACAACATCATGCTGCCACACCTGTACTTCATAATTGTAATGGTGTTCTTAGGCTTGCAAGTTTGCTTCTTTCTCTGCCAAATGTAACAATAGTTATTATGACCAAAAACCTCAATCTTAGTTTCATTAGACCACAGAACTTCTCTCCAGCAATGAAGTGTTTGTGCTGGCAAGCATTTGCAAACTAGCTTTTTATGTTGATTTTAGAGAACTGACCTTTTCCTCTTTGGGCTTTAAGCCCATTTTGATCCTCGTGTCATAATGGTGAGCTTCTGTTCTCTTCAGCCAGGTTCTTCACAAGGTCTCGTACTTTTGTTCTGGGGTTGATATAAGTATTTCTCACTAAAGCGTGTTCATCTCTCAAACACAGAATCCGTCTCCTTGCCCTTCCTAAAGAAATATGATGTCTGAGCGTTTGCACACTGTTTATACTTGCGTATAATTATTTGGCACCTTCAGTCTATGAAAATTGGTTTGGAAAGAGAATTGAAGTGGCTCACAACTCTCTTGTTGATATACTGACTGATTTCTTCTCGAGTTGTCACCTTAGAATTGATGCAAAGGCATGGCTCAAATAAACTCGTGAATAAACTTGTGAAAACCCGTCAGAAGGTCAAAGTGTCATGACATGTCACTCGGGCTTTATCAAATTATTTAAAGGTATACTGATCTTAGCTTTCGTAAACTTTTTACAAATACAAATACTGTTTTCTATCATTATGTGGTGAACTTGCATAACACAGGTAAAATTTTAGTTATTCCCAAACATGCAGTATATATAAATATCTGTAGATGCAAGGAACATAGACCAGATTAGTTTTGTAATTGGCCAATGCCCACATTGCCTTGCAATGTACTGAGTCTCTTCTTCATAGTCACCCACCTAAAAAACATGTTTTATTTAGGGCCTCTTCTTTAAGCTTTTTGCAACATGGATGGCACATGGATATTTCTACAACCCGTGTTTTTGTTTCTTGCCTTTTCCAGTTACTGTTTCAACAGTTAAGTTTTTCTCTTCTACAGGCTTTTGCTCTGTGTGGGAAGACTTTCTTTTGGAGGGAAATGATTCCACATGAAGTACAACATACTCGGCCCCCCATCATCCTCTGCAGCAGCAGCAGGCGTAACGTTGTGACGCTTTCCTATACCAGACTGGGCTCAGCCCTCGGCCACTAAAGATTCCTGGACAGATCGGGCCGCCCCACTCCTCCCATTAACCAACCTTCCATAGCTCCATTTCCAATCCTAATTTCAGTGAAACACAATGTTTGTCAGCTGTTTGGAGTAAAATGGAGGCAGGTTTTTAAAGGTTTATTTGCAATTGGTCTGATAAAGGAATTAAGCATTAAAAGCAAAAAGAAAGGATTGAAGGAAAGTGACGAGGACAGTCAGAGTGAAAGTTCAAAACAAAAAAGGAAATTGTACTGGATCAATTTTAAAGAAAGAATACAGCAAGTACAGTTGAGAGTACAAAGACGTGAAGTGAAATCAGCATGAAGTCCAACCAGGAACGCAGCAATGAATGTCTGCCCCCCAAAAAGAGGGGCACATCAAATACATTACCACCTGAAAGTCGCTCTCCGGCTATACCACCTGTTCATGACAGGCCAGAGAACACAGCCTGCTATGTTAGTGCAGCTGGTGGAAATGAAAGCAATATTACTGCACATCATAGCTCCAACAAAACTGATGGACCCCAGTATAAATCTCCCTCCACCTTATCAGACTCTTCCACCTCCTCTTCCTCTTTGAGGCTAGTATCATCTCTCCCCACAGTGTACACATCCCCCCTATCTCAATCTACGATTGGAGGAACAGTCCATTATACACAACTGCCTCCCAATATGCAGTTCATCGCTTCATCGTACACTACTCCATATACAAGCTACATTTCTCCTCAGATACTCCCTCCACCTCTCCCCCCACCCCCTCTCTCCTCCTCTTCAACCACACAGAGACCATCGTACTCAGAGTCGTCACCTGCTCAGACGCTGGTCACCAAACAGGAACAGCATCGAGCGTCCTCGGGACGTACCTCCATGCCTCCTCCTTCTACGGACCCTTTTCCCCATCATATTCAAATGTCAACATCACCAAGGACTGTGTCATCGCCTCATCACCAAGGAGGCACTCACCTACCATCCCAATCCATGCATCACCACCAATCATTTGGGAAATATACAGATGGCTATAGCAGAAAGGAGGAAGGAATCAGACACAGAGAGCTCCATAATGGGGAGCTAGAAAGGGGTAGGAGATTTGGACCCCCACCAGAGCCTGGCATCTTAAAGTCAGGAGGTAAATCAAGGGAGGACAGGTCCTCCTTGTCTTCCTTTGAGGCTCGTCATCTGGTTTTGCCGTCAGAGTACTCTACTCATGATCACCTAGGGTTAAGAACCTCTGTCATGTTAATACCTAATAGCCATGGGGACCACCAGTTGGTACCACCCAGAGCCAGCCCTGAGAAACTGACAGCTTCTACGCCCACACACCTGGAGAAAGGCAGCATGGGTAAGCCTGTCAGTCGCCCACCCTCATCATCCAACACCACCTGCTCTTTCACATTTCCACCTCCACTAAGCGCAGACAGTCTGAAAGCGGCTGTCAGCACACTGCCGCCCCAGACTGTTATCCAGACCACCCACAATGCTTCAGAGCCACTGTCAATGGGACTCCCTTCGACAAGCATCTATTCACAGCAACCTCTTATTGGTTACATTACAGGGGGCAGTGGGAGCAGCTACCACACCGGCCTACAACAACACTTGCTCATTCCAGGCACCCAACCAGTCATCATCCCTGTTAGCGGAGGTGGGGTCCCCACACTAGAGCCTGCAACCTCCCACATTACTTCATCAACTCAAGCTGCACCTTTTCCTGCTACACTCCCTCACACATACATCGCTGCCACTGCCCCAAAAGGAGAAACTGTGGAAACCCAAAGTGGCTCATTCCACGTGGCTGCTCCAGGTGCAGTGGTTCAAGCCCAGCTTCATCTCCCCATTGTTCCTGCTCCACCAGGGCTAGTTGCAGCTTCCACTCCTCCAGCTCATTCAAGTACAGTGGTGTCCCCCTC
Organism: Gambusia affinis; assembly: GCF_019740435.1. Taxonomy (NCBI): domain Eukaryota; kingdom Metazoa; phylum Chordata; class Actinopteri; order Cyprinodontiformes; family Poeciliidae; genus Gambusia; species Gambusia affinis. The sequence continues at coordinate 12,753,028 of NC_057881.1, read as the reverse complement.
ACTCCCGCCATATTTTATCAAGGGTTCCATCATCCAGCTGGCAGACGGCGAGCTGAAACGCGTGGAGGACCTGAAGACAGAGGACTTCATCCAGAGTGCGGAGATTAGCAGTGAGCTGAAGATCGATTCATCCACAGTGGAGCGCATAGAAGGGAGCCACACCTCACCTAACTTTGCTGTTGTTCAGTTCTCTGTTGGTGAGCATCACACACAGGTAAGAAAAATAAACAGAACTATACCTAGAAATTTATCTCTGTACATTAATCATTGGCTTTTACTAAGTAGTAGCAATTAAATATTTAAGCCATAATTTGTGTAGACAGAAACAACTACACTCTGAATACCTTCAAAATATTTTAGAAATTAAGATGAGGATGGACATATTTGAATTGTGTATATTCTCCAGACACTAAGTAAAATGTACAAATGTAAACTTAAATACAGTCGTGTTCTATAAATTAGAGTATTATTAAAAAGTTAATTTATTTCAGTAACTCAATTCACTAAGTGCAAAACATTATATAGATTAATTACACCCAGACTTTATTTCTGTTCTTGATAGTTGCCTTACAGCAAACGAAAACACATTTAAGATTTTAATATTACATCTCACCAATAATTTAATATATATATATATATAAAATATATATATATATATATATATATATATATATATATATATATATATATATATATATATATATATATATATATATATATATATATATATTTATATATATATATATATTATGGTTCAGGAAGCGTTTGGCAAAATTCTGACTGGATATTTAAATACTCATTCTAGAATTGATACGGTCATTCATGTTTTCAGAAAATTGCCCAGTTTTTAAACAATATCCGCTTATTTTAATAATTGTGGTTTCTGGGAAGCTGTAAAGCTGTGAGGCCTAAATGCGTTGTAATAACTTTGTCAGGAGGAGTGGTGAAATATCCACTAGAATTATTTCTAAGCCATTTTAATAGCAACTTAAAGGATGTGGGTTATCTGCCACTTAAAAATTAAGTGTAACCACATCTCAGTTAGTTGTATAGATAAATTTGACCCTGCATGTAAAATCTTTATTCAATGTGGATAAAAAAAAAAATCTAGACTAAATTTTAAAATGAGCAAAAAAAATGTTTCATAAATTATTGAAGCTTGTGAAGATGATCCTTTCCCTCCAAACTAGAGCAATTACAAGGTTTTATTCAAAACCCAAATTTAAACTGACATCAATTAAGTGTTTTTCTTGGTATTATTTCTGGTTGTAACTGTATATAAAAAACATGCTGGTTGTGTCTTGTAGTAACTATTGTCTCAGTTTATTAACTTGGCCTTACAGAAAGACTGTCATCTCCTTTGAAATCAGTGATGATATAAGGCAGGTTCAAGAAATTAATCCTTTTGATAACTTTTTTAGAGAAATTTTCAAATTGCCAGCCTAATAGTTAAATTGATTGTAATTTTGCCTTTAGAACCTCCAAAGATGGCTGCTTCCCAATGCTTCTATTATTTAAATAAAGTTAATAAGTTATCAAGAGTAACTCTGAAACAAGATTTAAAAAAAAAATATTTTATTGTTTAAATAGTCTTTGCAAAAAAATTGTCAAAAATACATTGCAATACTTTATTTAAGATTTCCTAAATTGTAAACCATTTCACCTACAAGAATGCGAAGACCTGTAGTAGAGATTTCTGTTTATTCATATGTGGTGATTAATATGTTGAATGACAAGTGTTGAGCTGCACCCATCTTAATTACTTTATTATCATGAATCTCAGGACTCGGCTGTTCCCCCTGTAATTAACTTCAATGTACTTGGATGACAGTCTTGTTATAAACACGTCCTTATTATGAGCTTCACACAAGTTCAAAGAGTTGAGATCTGGAATCTGTTCGACAGCTTGTAAAATTACTGAGTAAATCAGGCAACAAAATATCGTTCGATAATGAACACATCTTCATAGAAAATCCAAAATACTGCCTAAACCATTTCACTTATTTGTGGTACTTTGTAGCTTTCATGTAATGAACAATGAAAATAAGTTGGGCCTTTAGTTTATCCTGTAGGTTTTCAGCTTGAGGCAAAAATATGAAAACCAAAAATTGACAAATCTCTCAGACAACTTTTAAGGTGCCATGAGACCCTAAAGTTTTAATGTTGCCACTCAGTCAGAATTTGGCATAAATAACATGAAAACATGGATCCGTGTGATTCAGCTTGTCGGTCTTAACTTGACATGGGACCCTTTTGTACCAATTGAGCATCATCTAAGCTCTATCTATGGATAGATGTACCTTAGATGTACCTATCTTCTGATAACTACATTATAGCTTGATAGTGCACCATAGGACAAGCAATTTTTGAGGAATATTTCTGGCAGCTTTTTGAATCTTTGCAAATAAGAATCAAAGCTGAAGACAAAAGCTGCTTCCACCCAGTCCCAGCAAGGTGTGCCTTATAATGTGGCTTGCTAAAGTATGCAGAACTTTTTTTCTCTGTAACTAAGATCTTTCAACAGCCTTTAGGGTTTTTTTCCATCCCTTATTCTCTCTCTCTCACACAGACACACACTCACACACACACACACACACGCATGCATATACAAATACCTACTACTCACTTTCAGAGTGTGCAATCAAGTCATTTCATCTCTGTAATGGCTCTTCAGCCCACGTCGCACATATAAAATCCTCTCCCTTGCCAGCGGCTCCTCTTTGATTCTGCACCCCACAAGATCGGACCATATCACCAAGCAGGCTCTGCTTTCTCCTCCATGTTGTTTATTTTTTAAGACCATTGGAAGCAGCTTTCATCCTATACTGCTGAAAGTTAGACTGAAAAATACTGGCCAGTATGTGTTTGGGAGGGTGATTGAAACATCTTAAACATCTTTGTACGTTTGTGTTATTTTCTATTAATTCTCAGTTAAACCCATCACATAGACTGTCCTGATTATATTTTGAATGCCATAATTAGTCATTTTTAATTGGATTCTATTCTCACTGATTTAATATCAAAGTCTAATGAAAGAAAAATGAAAAACAGATAAACATATGTGTATATGTGTAGCTTTTTTAGTCCATGTTCTTCCTGTTTTCAGACTGTTTTATGCTTTAAATTGTTTTAAGCATGTTCTAATTATTTATGTTATATAGATTCATTGCTTCTTCAAGTAATGTTTTCTTTTTTTAGAAATGTACTGGCATGATTTTTTCATTCCACATCTTGTGTCTAAGAATTAGGGATTGGTTAACTTGCAAAACTCTGAGGCCCCCAACATAGAAGCAGATGTTCCTTGTGAATCCCCCAAATTATGGTTATGTATTTTCTCTAGAGGATTATAATACAAATACTATTGTATGTTAGCTAACACTATCTACTCCATAATAGAAAACGAGAGAATAGAAAACAGGGATTTTAATAGTTATCTAAAACATTATTAACTGATATGAAGCCTGATGTTTGCACTATAAGAAGGAATCCAGGGTAACCTGGGTGGGAAGGCACAGAAGTCAGATGGGAAAACATGCCAAGGTCATATTCAAAGATTATGTTTTATAGTGTATATAGGTCGTCCTCGCTTCTGTCAGAGTGCCTCAGGGCAGCTGTGGCTACTATCCAGTAGCTTGTCACCATCAGCATGTGAATGTGTGCCTGAACGACTGTAGTGTGAAGCGCTTCAGGGTCCTATGGACTTGCTAAGGCTCCATACAAGTACAAAACCATTTAACATTTACCATATCTAAATTATGATGGAATCCAAAAAAGATCACGTCTTCCCCTTCTCTCTCTACCCTTCTTCCTGTGGGCTGTTCAATAGTGATACAAAATCATAACAAAGATTGTTCATGCATTGCTTTTCTTCAAGTAAATATTTTTTTTTTCCAGTTTCCAAAAACACTTTGGTTTAATTAGAAATCCTAAACAAATTGAGTGCTTGTCTTTATGGTGGCTTGGTGATGGACTGACAACATCTATAATCCATATTTCTGCTTAGCCTTATAACCACCAAAACAGTCCAGATCTGCCGAAAATGCTCTGAACAAATTTTGCCCAGAACCAGAAAGCCTTTGTAAACTTGTATTCTCTAAACAATTTTATATTCTTTCATGAATAAATATTGCCATTGTGTTCATGCAAATGTCCTACAATGTTAAATAAATTTTACATGCAATGTTAGCATGTTTAGATCCATATTTTGAATAAGTGTTCTAACGTTTCCTTGTTGCCTCTTTCTCTAGGTGAGTGTGGAGGTGTTGCTTGAGTACCCCTTCTTCGTGTTTGGCCAAGGATGGTCTTCATGTTGTCCAGACCGAACCACTCAGCTTCTGGAGCTGCCTTGTACAAAGCTTTCTGTGGGTGATGTTTGTATTTCACTTACTCTCAAAAACCTGAAGAACGGGTCTCTGAAGAAGACACAATCTCCCGAACCAGAAAACAACACTTCAGTCCCTCACTCTAGCCACGGGCACCTTAAACCCCCCAGAGCCATCTCAGAAGCATCCCAGAGCTGCAGTGTGGGAAATTCCAGACACAGAGAGCGCGAGAACGGGATCAGCCAGCGGGGGAGTGGTGAAAGCGGGAATGGGAGTGGAGGAGACTCCAGAGTGGAAAATGGAGATCTTACGTTTGGGGAAAGAGGATCTGTTTCCAAAGGTCAGGTTGCCAGGAGCACAGACCCCAGCTTCAGTAAGCCGTCGGGCAGCAGAAAGCGGAGGTGGTCTGCCCCTGAGGGTCGAAAAGTAGAAAAATCAGAGGAGGAGCCCCCTTTGACCTTGCCCAAACCTTCCTTCATTCCTCACGACGTGAAAGTCAGCATTGAGGGAAGATCAAATATTGGCAAGTGAAAGGAAAGCAGGACTATTAAAACATTTGGGATTATAAAAGAAACAAAACAGGATTCTTCAGAAAAAGGAATGCCCACATTGATATTTTATTTGTTTATTTTATTTTTTCTATCTTGAATACTGTACAGTAGAGGTAACTGTACTCTACGGCGTATCACCTTACATATTATCACATGAGGAATCGGTGCGGTTGTTGGGGATATTTTCATGAGATGATGTATGCTGAGGGATTGGGGAGGAGTGCTGAACTTTGTTATTGGTGGCTCTGTGACGCACTGGCACCATGCTTGATGGTTCTGCCCAGCCACAGACACTTTACACAATATGTAAATTTCAAGCTGATGCAGGCTCTCTTGGTTTTCTTGACAGCAGTTTCCTTCCCTGGGCACTTGTACCGAGACTGCCTGGACGAAAACACTTCAACCACCGATACTTGCCAAGTTAGCAGTGAAACATCAGCTGATTTTAAAGATTAGGAATTTGCAGCTAAATCCTGAATGTAATTGTCAAAAGTAATTGGTATTTGGTACAATTTAAATCCATCTTTTCTCTATAAATGCATCAGAACAAATCACGGAGGAGTCACCAAGTAGAGCCAGTGCGTCACGTAGTAGAGAGGGAACAACACTTACTCTGCTTACTTTATTGACAGCAGAGTCTTTACTTTTATCTGTAGCATTTTCATCTTAATGTTTTAATTTTGTTAACCTCTCATCTTTTATCTCACAAGATAGTTGCTTTAAATGATTGTCAAAAAAACTAAATCAGGGGTCATTTATTCCTTGATTGAACCCTAGTTGGGTCATTGTTGGTGTATAAATGTGATACCCTAATCTGATACATACAAGTGCAAAACACACTGTGTTGGTGAGCATTGCTTTAAGAAAAGATGATTGTGTACAATCCTAATTGTATTTGATGAATTGCTTTGTATTTTTGTCTGTTTAGAAGAGCTGCGTGAGAGGAACAAAGAGAATTTTGCATGTGAGCTCTCAGAGGGTCGGGATGTTTCAAATCACTTTAAACACCTGTCACACACACCCTACAGCAAGCAGACTTTAGTTGTATCTTTATTCACACAGTACTGTATGTTTTTAGATATTTTTTATTATTTGGAGAAAAGTAGAAAGTAGCAGCAGCACTTTGGAGAGGAGAAGCATTTGGAAAAGCAACAGGGAGCTGATGTGCCATGGAAACATAAAGCAGGGGATGAATGTGACAGGTATAGAAGAAATTCTAGGTCAGACATGGATTAAACTGGTGGTGTATTGATAACATTAATTACAAATATAGTAATTTACAATGCCTTGCAAAAGTTTTTTTTTTTTTTTGCATTTTGTCACATCACAACCACAAACTTCAATGTACTTTCTGGGGTATTTTATGTAATAGATCAACACAAAGGAGTGCTTAACTGTAAAGTTGGAGTACATCAATCCCAGCTTTTTTTTACTAATAAAAATCGGAACGATTTGTCACATGATCTTTTATATTCAGCATATTTTTACCGGAATGTAAGTGTAAAATGTCTGGTTTTCTTCCAGCATGATTATGTATTTTGTTCCATACACCGTCTAATTATCTCTGATCAGCTTCCCTCACCCTGCTGAAGAAAGGCATCCTTTCAGCATCGTGTTGCCACCACTATGTTTCACCGTTTGAATGATATGTTTAGTGTGATGTGCACAGCGTTTTGGAAGGAGGCCAAAAATGTTTTGGTGCCATCTCACGAGAGCATCTTCTTTCACCTGTTTGCTGTGTCCCCCTAGTTTGCTGCATACGTTTTAAAAGGACTTTGAATACCATTCTTTCTACAGTGACTTCCTTCTTGCCACTTTCATACAGGCCAGATTTGTGGAGTGAAATTTGTATTTTTACGCAGTAAAATCCACCTATGTGTGATTTACTACTTAACTAACAAATGAAACTTGCACTGGGTTTTATTTTTTGGCACCACAAAGAGGGTGTTGAATAGAAATGCACATCACACTTCACTCTTTACAATTATGTGCTACTTTGTCTATCATGTGAATGCAAGGCATTGTGTGTGGTTTAATGTGACAAAATGTGTAAAAATAGCATTGTGGTTTCTTTTGCAAGGTACCATGCACAATAGTAGACAAGTATTGGAATGTGTTTTTGTAGTTTGGGCTGTGGGATAAAGGTGAATAGAAAAAAAAAACAGCTTTTTAAGATCCCAGTGATGTTCTGTGCTAAAACAAGAGCTTATAACTCACCACATCATTTTGAAGGTCGTCATGTATTTTGTAACGTATGTGTGTGTGTGTATGATGCTGGTCTGTGTCTCTCCATACACCCACACGCAGACAAAAAAAAACAGTACAGACCATCCCTGAAATCATTGACCTTTGATATGTACTATATTTGTCAATACACTTTTAGATTTCTGCAGGTGCAAGCATACTTGGTGCACGGTGTCCCTACTGCAAAGACACCGGTGGACTGACATTGGACTGGTGCACAGCGCTAGCAGTACTGTCATACTGAAAGTGCTTTGTGGTGCGTTTGTGTATGGATGGGAATTTAGGAGTATGTGTGGGTGCGTGTTTGCGTGTACATGTGCATTGTGCATAGGAAAGAAGTAGTTATTAGATATATATTTAGGAAATGCTTAATGTCCAGTGTTTCTACTTGGAGTCTTTACTTACGAGAATCTTGCAATTTGCACATCAGGAGGAGCGAGTTAGGTGGAGACATGATTTTCAGTGCCCCTGTCCTGAAACAAACTCTAGACCACATAAAACACACTGGAGGAAACCAGGGTTTTGTTTTTTTCTGTTCCACAATAGGCACTTCGCCACATTTAGAGCACATGCTTCTACATCAGCTCTTTAAATGTCAGTTACAAAAAATGTATTTAAACACAGAGCAGAATTTAAATGTGCCTGCCTACTGAATTTATTCAAAGAAGGAATATTTTCTAGTGTCTCTCGCGGAGATTATTTGCCTACAGTCGAGTCCTTCGTGATGGAGATGGAACGCCTCAAACAGCTGAAAGCCATTATCACTAAGATGTAGCGGTTATCTCAGCAAATGTGCTTGCCTGGTGGTTTGTATTGATAAATTTTTTAATCAGTGATGTTAAAGGTTCAACACCCTTACACACTGGTTCTTGCATATAAAAGTCCTTGCAACGTTGATTGTTTTTAAATATATATAATAAAGGAAATTAGTTTTTAAATTTTCTTTGTGTAAGACCCTTTACGCCACATTAAGACCATACCATGATATTAAAATCAGCCAGGATGTTGATAATTGATAATTGATAATTATTGAAGGATTTTCTTCGATGCTTTAAGAAGACAGTGTGCAAAATATTATGGGTAAAGTAGCATGAGAGTTACTCAAATGATTTAAACACATTTTTGTGATGAGATTATGGTCATTTATTGGTAGCATATCAGTGAAGACGCTTTAGTAAGCATTAGGAGTAGCTAATCGATGGCAGAATGCCATCAGTTTTGCCCATTAGTGATTTTAAGTTTGAGTGGCCTGATGTTAGGGCTACAACCTTATTATGCCCACATTAGACAGTCAATAATCAAAACTATTTGTTCTTAAGCCTTAGGAACTGCAGCTTCTACAGCTTAAACAAGTGACTCATCATTCCAATAAATAAATGATTTGTAATGGCCAGGCAGGTATGGCCTCAGCTCCCTGTGGAATAGCACACACACCTCCAAATTGTGAGACCCTAAACAAAGTTTTTCAAGCTGCAGTTCAAATGTTATTTTCCAAGCTGGTAAAAGAGATGGTCTTAATCTGTAATGAAGGGGACCAGACTATATTTAACCATGAGATGAATTCTTCTGCAAGCATATCTGTTATGCATAACTGCTTCAGTTCAGCTTTCATATCCCATCTCTTAAGTCATGGCTTATTGACATTTATCCCACAGGTTGTAGTTCACCTCTAAGGGGCAATGATGTTTCATGTGGTGAGTGTTTGTTGGGTTGATAGCAGGATGCCTGTGTGTTGAGATGGGCGGATCAGTCAATGAAACAAGATGGTAAAGGGGAGTTAACAAGAAGACCCCAAATGAGATTTGAAAATGCTTTATTTTTTTATAATAAAACAGGGTTTTCAGATCAACATCACCATAGTAGTGCTCTTTTATTTCTTTCCTCTCCTTCAGAAACCTGTTCAAGAGAAATAGAAAGAGAAGTGTGTGTTCCTGTGTGCATGTGTTTTACAAACGTATGTTTCTTGTTCTGTCTATTCCCTCTTACCAAAAAGCAAGGAAAATCAACATTAAAACAAACCTTACCCCCAATCAAGTCATCCAAACTTTTGTATTAAAATAGGTTACACATAAAAAAAATTGTATACCAAAGCCTAATTAACCTACTCTTGTTTTGGTTGGGTTAGGAAAGCAATAGAAAAACCATATTCAGGCACTCTGCTCTCATGAGTGGAACAGTCTTTGCAATAAACATTTAAAGAAAATATTCCTCCAGCATACAGTCAACACAAATGTCTGTCTATTGTGAAAATATATTTAGGTAATTATCCATTGATACAACTTGCTTCAACAAAACTTTTCCCCTTTACCATGAATTCTACTTTAATATCTTGAAATTGCTTTTGCAGTACCAGTGGCTAGTTTTCAGGGAAGACTCGTATATATGCAGTAACATAATTTAACTCCCCCAAACCTCTTCTTTTTCCTGCTGGTCAGTCATTAACGCTGATGCTGAAGCTACAGGTCAGCATACGTCACATTTACCTGAAGCAACCAGCGCTTTGTCTCTGCCCAGCTCTGCCTCGTTGCCACGACTACATAGTGACCTCGTTAACTTTGTTTCAGGTACCCGATCGCAGCCAGCCAACCTCCCAGATACCTCCTCTTGAGGCAAAGCAATCGTTTAACTCCGTAACAACCGTTAGCTACCTTTCAGTGTGATCCTGTCTTCATGTTAGCGTATAATGACCATTAAAGGGTTTTTCTAGGGGGAAAGGGGATGGAAAGGGTTTCTGTGGAAAGGCTATGATCAGTCAATATCCTAAAGGGTAAAGTTAAAATAATAAGCCAAGTTTGGAGGACGAATTTGAAACAGTTAATGCAGTGGCTATTGAGAGTGAGGCCAGCTCCAAAATGGGTTTCCATTTCAATGATTTTATAACCTTTTTAACCATTATCACCTTTTACACAGATATTGTTGGATATTCACACTGATCACATGTTTGTCTGTGGTTCCTTACTGAAAATGTTTCTTGAGAAATTCACACGGCATAACATAAAGTGTTGAGTGTAATTGATAGATTACACTAGATTTTTACACTCAATAAATTACTCTCTCTTGCAAGGTTGGACTTAAAACCTTCAAATGGACCACAATGTTCAACTGACCAAAGAGCAACATGGTTTCTATTGTAAATAACCATTCAAGGCAGATATAAAAGGGGATCAGAGGTTATAAAATATGGTTCACATGAATAGCTGTGTAGTTCTTCAGATTAGTTTTGCAACTGCAAAAATTCATCAGATTAAATAATGTTGCTATTGGGTCTTTACTGGGGTCTCTCAATAGCAGTTGCATAAACCATATAAAAGTGGAGGCCCTCGTGCTGCTAAAAACTTTTAGTGAAAGTCTGTGGCAGCATAGCTTAGCTGGTGATCAAGTTATCTATTGTTAAATACGTAGAAAGGTGATGCTGGTGTGTTATTTACCAAAGGAAACATGTCAACCTATGGCAGTGAAACACAAGACAGATACTCAATCATGTGACAAGTATATAATTAATTCCTTTAATCCTTATAGGACAACTGAAATTGTAATTTCTCTGAATCATCATTTGGTTTATTTAATGTGATTATGCTTGTTAAAATAGATCTATTAAACCCTTCTTTTTGCGTTTTTATCTTAAAATAATTTGTTGAGGTATTGCAATTAGACCCTGTTTCAGAGTGCAGGTATTCCAAACCTCTGTCTACCAAACTTGTGAAAGTTATATACTGCAGGTAGGACACTGATTGCGCGTATCCTCTTCACAGAACCCCACTTAAAAAAAAAAATCTTGCCACTAAGGTTTTTACTTCACTGAGGAAATTCTGTCAATTTTAGTTAATAACACAAGTGTGTTTGTCATGGATGAAGTCGAAGGAGTCGTAAAGGTCTTGTTTTGTTTATTGAGCTGAAGTTTGCCCATTTTTAATCCCCTTAAAATATGTCCTAATGTGCAATACTTACATTTTATTTTCCCCTCTATTACCGTGCCAAGTGTATGTAGAGCATCCAGAAAGCTTTTGTGTTCTAACCTCTCTCCATGTGTGGCCCTTCTGTAAAACAATAGTAAGGAGGCTTTTTCTAAGCAAGAAACAAATCCACCATATTTTTTTTTGTTTTCTGTTTTCTTTCCTTGTTACTCTCTTTTCCCCACACCTGTGTGGCCTTCCTCTGTTTTTGTGTACGTCTGCATCATGAGTCCTGCGTGTCGTTCAAACACGTGCGAGTGTGTTTTATGCGTGTGTGTTTGTTGTTTTCTTCTCTAATTGACTGTGAGATCGTAAAACCTGAACCTCAATGGTTCATGGTGGGACTCACAGATAAGAAATATAACCTCATTGATAGTGGGGACCACTTTTTGTAAAAAGTTGGGGGGAAAAAAAGAAAAGTGAAAAAAACCCCAACAACAAACCAACAGAGATGCACATGTAAGTAGATGTAAAAAAAAAAAAAACTAAAAAAAACTTGATCATGTTTCAGCACTTTCTAATCCTGGGACGGGCTCGGTCTAACCCCTCTTTCTCGGACCGCGGCCAGTCCTAGGGAAAACATTCATTCAAAAATACATAGAGTGACAATGGGGGGGGGGGGAAAGGAGGAGTGTGATTACTGATGGGAAAGAGAGGTGGCTCAAGGTTTTTTTTTTTTTTGCACATCAGTTTTCTTTTTTCTTTGCAGTAACCTTGAGTTTGTCTTGTCTTCACTTGGCGCCGGCACGTTCCTGGGTCCAACGGGCCGTGGCGCTAGGTGATTCTGTGGCTTGTTTTTCCATGAAGAAAACCTGTTTCTGTGTGAGGAACAGAAATCTTTCCCCACCCCAGAGCATCCAAGCTGGGTCATTATTTGTGCTTTCATTGTGCTCCCATGTTTTTGAGCTCTAATTTGGCAGAGGTGTTTGACAGCTCGGTTTGGGTCGTGCGGTGTGAAAACACTGCGTCCAAACCTTCGCTTTGTTTGCATTATCTTTTGGTGCAGGAGCTTTTTTGTGTCGTTTCTGGTCTCCTCGTAGCACTCAGTATAATGTCAGGGGACTCGAAAAACTATGTAGAGAATGTGTCATTGTTCATTCTTACGACAAGCTTCCTCAGTTGAGGAACACTGCTTATGTTATTTTTTTTTTTTTTTTTTTAAATTGGCTTCTTGCACAACTTGACAAACAAAATGAATGTTGGTGTGTGAGCTTTGACTTTTTTTAATAAAAAAAAAAAACGCATGTGTGCTCCATTGTTTCTTGATGTTTGTATTTTCATTTTGAAAAAGGATGTTTTTGGCACTTTTTTGTGTTTTAAAGTTTCAAAAGTGAGTAGAACATTATCAGGATTCCTCTTTTTCCTTGTTAATTATGTTGTTTTTTTTTTGTTGTTGTGGTTTTTTTTTTTAGCCTTTTTTTTGTTTGTCCATAGCGCTGGATAACCAACTCAGGCAGAAAGAAAAAAAAAAATGTGTAAAGGCCCACATAACAGTTTAGTTTCACCCCAATCAATTTACATAGTGGGCTGTTTAATGTATGTACATTTATCACATATAATTTGATATTGCAGTTGATTTTTGATGATTAACAAATGTCATAACTGAAAGTAAACTATAAATTATTACTCTGATATTCTGTGTAAAACGCTGGAGATGCCTTGGATTTCTCTTCAGTGTACTAAACGTCTGCGCACAGCGACAAACTCTTAGAACTGTTTGCCTCTGACCCTCCCCACTGCCATGGAGGGGATGGAGGCCATACGTCAGTCGATTCCTTCCCCTGGTCTGAACACTCAGCCCTGAGGCTCGCCACTGGTCTGTCTAGCTATCACTCTGCGAACCTGGTACATCGAGTACTAAACTGAAACTCTATACAGACCGATGAGGTGGCGGCAGAGACCCCTACATCAGCACAGTCCGGCACAGACAGTCTGTCCTGTGGTGGGCCACAGAAAATCCCAGCCAACTTGTTCGTACTATATTGTACTCACTCAATTCTCCGTGTGTCACCACCCTTATCCTCTATAGCAAATGGAGAAAAAAAAACAAAAAATCCTGTTGGTGTATGTATTTGACATCTGTATAAATGCACCTCTTTGAAAAGGAAAATGAAACCTTGACATATCTGGACTAAACTGACAACTTGTGTCTTTATTTAAGAGTGACACACTGATACACATAAACACTGCACTTAAATCACTGTTTTGTCTGGGAGTTTGTTTTCCATTAACTGAGCAGCACCCTCTAGTGTCTGATAGACTGCATGGCACATTGCTATATTCAGGAATTTTTCAGAAGTTTACATTTAGTTCAAAGTTTTCTTCTTCTCTTTTTTTTGTCAGACCTGCAAATTAGTTTTGTAAAAAAAATTTTTTATCAAATCTGTAAATCAGATGTGTTTCAATCTTTACAGTATGCCAATTTAATCTGAATAAGCAACAGTTGGTTTTAATTTGACAGCAATGACCTTCAGCACTGAACGACAATTTGCAGAACCTGTTGCCTTTTTGTGGTCAGTGACTAAAAGATTAGGGGGGAAAGTTGTGATCCATTAAAACCGCAGGATTGACTTAAGGGTATGCTTTAACAAACAGTTTCCATTAGTCGTAAAATTCTCATAATTTAGGTGAATAAGATTACCAGAACAGCCTCTAATGGAAAATCGGCTATTTCTGACTTTGACATCGCTCCTTTCCACATAAAACCTAACAGCTGTGATGAAAGGTTACCAGTTTGTATCTCGTCAGATCTTTAACACACATATGCCTAACTGAGAATCAAGGGAATAAAATGTTTCCATCACTTCCAGGATGACCCAGTTTTTAGCTCACCTGACTGACCAGCGCATAGGAGAGAAGCAACCCTACAGAATGATGCTGCCACCACTGTGTTTAATGGTAGGGATTGTGTTAAGTGTTAAGTGCAGTGGCTGTTTCTCTGATTAAAGTTTTCCTAGCCCAGCCTGTCGGTGGTCAGCCATATCTTGATAGGTTTGCAATTAGAAGGCAGATTAAACAGTGCTCTGTCAGAGGCTTCATTTTGTGAGATGTTTCAAAATAGAGCTTTAACCTTTTCCATAACCTTATCCCTGATCTGTCTTGATCTTCATGATGATGTTTGTTAATTAATGTTCTTTAACAAATTATTTTTATTTGTTAAAAGTTGCTAAAATGCTATATTCTCATTTCTAATTCATGTGAATTATTCTGTTTTGGTCTAACACATGAAACCTTGAGATTTATTTTAGTTAAGGGACAAAATGTGAATAAATCTGAAAGAGATCTTCCTTTGCAGCTTTAAATAGTAACAAACACCACAGAACAAATTGTCAGAGGTTTCTGCATAGAGTTTATTGCCATATTATTTTTCCAAAAATAATTAAAGGTTTGACTTTCTGGATCTTGCATTTTGATTTGCTAAATCATTACAAGTAAAAAAGAAAAAAGTGCCAGAATAGTGCTCCCCTCCTGATGAGTTCACTTCCATGTATGTAACTAAAACAGCTCCTGTTGTGATAATTAGTGACGTGCTGAGTGCAGAAATATCTAAACTAAATTCAATAGTTGCCAGTAGCTTGAATTAAGAACACATTCATACTCAGTGATATGGCTCTTTATCTAATTCCCATAAACCAGGATGTATTTATCCAGCAGTTTATCATTAGAGCATTATATTTGCACATTCCCATCACATTACATGCCTGGTTACATTATGGAGTTTGTAAGCATGTAAATGGTTTTGTTATAAAACTGAGAAGAACAACGCTTGTTAGACTTTGTGTGTAGAATCTGCAGGAGTTTGAACTTTTCTCGAAGCACACACCCTGATCCAAACTGGATCAGGATGTTCATGCCACGCCTCAGTCTGAAACTCTGCATTGACATGCACAATATTATAACGGAGCCATAATGTTTGCTCTAACTGTTTTAAAAGAAGTTTCCCCTCCCTAAGTGAACATTTGGCTGGATTGTTGCGTGACACGGATGAAGGTGGTTCTCCGGCTCAGCTCCTTGAGTTTGGCCGCTCCCACGTAGGTGCACGTGGAACGAAGTCCCCCCAAGACATCACGGACGGTATTTTCTACATCCCCTCTGTAAGGAACCTCAACTGTTCGCCCCTCGGAAGCCCTGGAAGCCAAGAAAGAGGAAAAAATTACAAGCAAAGGTTTTTCAAACCCTTTTATAGAAACTATTTGAGGATTTAGTTTGAGAAACGATAAAACGTCAGTGTCCTGTTACAGCTCAAATGCAGCTCATATTTCGTGATTATAGAACAGTATTGTATGTGTAGATACAATAATTTTGCATCCTACAAACATAACCGTGCGACTATTTGTGTCAACATTATGCATCTTCAGAAATGTTAGTTGTAAGAAAAAAATGTCATGGGGTTACTGACATTTTTAAATCAACAGTTGTTGAATTTTCACCAAGCATTTTAAAATTTCTTGCAACAATCAAAAAATTTAAAATTCTGCTTTCTCTGATTTTATTACTGTTCCTACAACTTTGATTGATGTACATCATGTTCTAAGATTGAAATGTTACCTGACCATTGCAGAAAAAAAATATGTTGAGACAAATTGAGACAAATCTAATTTGTATAGCAAATTAGATTTCATCGGTGGACTTGAGCCACACCAAAACTAAAGTACAAACTTGTTTTGATCGATTTCTTGACCATGTAGTCATCAAAGAAGCACTAATAGTTGCTAATATTTCCTTTTCTGAAGCTTTTCTCGGAATATTTCAATACAGAACAGGTGATTTACACTTTCCAAAAATATTCTCTGGAATGGAGACCTGAAAATCAGATTGCTGAAGTTTTCCTCTCTCTCTTTGTCGTTTATTTCCCATAGAAAGTACTCCTGACTTAGTGCTTCCCGTGTTTAGCTGTGTTTCTTTCCTAAGAAGTGTTGTTGAGTGTATTACTATTACTACAATATGTTCTCTGTTTTTCTTTCCTGTAGAAAATACTCTTCACTTGATGTTTCTATGTTTATTTTGATCTCTTTTGTAGAAGGTGAAACTGTCAGAGCCATTGTTGAGATTAACAATGCATTCTTTATGCACGTCTTCCCACAGGATGCATGTTTTTAGTGCACTATAACCTTTTTTTTCTTGTAAAAAGTCCCAGATCAGTGCTTCTCTAATGTGTCTCTTTCTTTCTTCATTTGTTTTTTTTTTCTCATTTACTTGTTCTGTTTTCCTTTCTTGAAAGAATCCAGTTCTGTTTTAGGCTTGTTCTGTTAACAAGTTGAACCACTTTCAACCACTGATGTAATGTGTCCTGTTCCTCACCTGTACTCTGCAACTCCGCCCACATATTTCTTCATGGCTGTGTCAGAGCTCATACCATAGAAGAGTTTGTACTTCTTGCCGTTCTTCTCAATGATCTCCCCGGTGCACTGGTCATGACCTGCCAGCATTCCTCCCATCATGACAAAGTCAGCCCCGGCACCTGAGGAGCAGAGATCACAGGCGGTCACAGGCGTAGAACATGATGAAGACACAAACACTGTAGCATGATTACTCACCAAAGGCCTTTGCTACATCTCCTGGGCAACTGCAGCCACCATCCTAAACAATGAATAATTCAATCAGCGTGTCAGTACTATGGCCCGGGAATTATGTTTTTCTCAGTTTGTGGACTGATGCTGCCCTCTGCTGTCTGAAAGTGATATTGCAGCGCTCAATGTGAATTAGGAGTTTTCTAAAACATTTTTACAGACTGAGGTTAATGTATCTTCTATTCTATTTAAGATATACTATTCAAAAGTTACCATTTCTATTTTACCCTGTATTTAAAGTAGAAATTGTAAGATATTTGCTATGAACTGAGGATATGGAGCCTGCTAAATCAAACTGTGGATGGATAGACTGAAGAGTGGATAAGTAAAAACAGTCAAATTTGCTGTTCATAAAACTACATTTTTATTTTTCTTGCTTTTATAAACATGGAAATACTTAAATTTAATACTTTTTGCACTGTGTGTAACAAATCTGTGAATGAGAATCCAAAACTGCCTCCACCTACCAACAGCTAAAGCTTTGCTCATGAGAACCAAAATAGTCTAGCTAGAGCAGTCCAATTCAGTTCACACATTCAAACAAGTATGCCTAAATTGAATCACCACTCAGTTCTTTTGTTGCCAAAGGTGAAACTGACATCAAGTATTTAGAGATTCATTAAAGACTTAGCATTCAAAATTTGAAAAATAGAAACACTTCCATCAGTTAGGTTTAATTGAGACAGAAAATGCTCATGTATTTCCACACAATTTATATACTTGGTTATAGCTGTCTGTCAGCCCTTCCAAAGTCATATAAGCAAAAACAACATGTCCTTACAGAGATAATGTGACCTTTGAGTCCGTGGGCTGAGTCTGCACACTCTATGACAGCGCTCAGCTGTGGATAACCCACTCCTGTCTTGATCCTTGTCGTGCACACCGAACCTGAAGAATACAGCATTAATGCTGCATTAGAGAAGGGGAGATCTTTCTGCAATCTCTAACTGTCTCTGGCTACAAAAACCTGCTGTGGAGAATTAGTGTGTTTACTCCTACTCTCTACAGTTGATAATTGTCCCTAAATTTTCAAATCATTTATTAGTTTTCCTTTTACAACATGTTGCGCATGAGCAGACAACTTAGTATGGCAAACGGACTTTCTGTTTCCTTATTAAACACTCTGAGGATTTTATCCACCTACCTGGTCCGATACCAACTTTGATTATATCAGCACCAGAGAGGATGAGCTCCTCCACCATCTCCCCTGTTACCACATTTCCAGCCTGCAACATGAATACCAAAAAGCACTCATAGATCAGCCTTTATCGGAGACACCGGGGGGACAAACTGTTGTATGAGGTCGGATGGATCCGTTTTCTTACCATGATAGTGTGTTTGGGGAACTTTTCTCTCACCGTCTTGACAAACTCCACAAAGTACTCAGAGTAGCCGTTGGCCACATCCAGACAGATGTACTGGAGAGCAGGGACGGCCTGCAGGATGGCACACAGCTTCTCCAGGTCTGCATTGCCACTCCCTGAGCTAGCGGCTACATGCTGAGTGGATGGAAAATATGCCGCTTCATCGTCAGTGTATTAGGATTTAATGTGGCAGATCGACACAGATGGACAATAACACATGGCTTTCAAATTTCCTACAAATAAAATTTTGAAAACTGGGATGTGCATTTGTACTGAACAGACGTTAGTCAATAACTCTGTTTTGGGACAGGTTTCCATCATTTACAGACCAAAATGTTGGTCTGCTCTTCATTACAAAAATAGCAAGTGCTCAGTTATTAATGCTGAGCACCTGTTAACATCAAGTCTTATCAAGGATTCCCAGTTGAATTTAGGTCTTGACTTCTAATACATAGACATGTTGTGGTTTAAACCTTTACATTTTAGCTCTGTCTGGTTGGACGTTTGGGGTCACGGTCCTGTTTAAAGGTGAACCTCTGGCATTGTGCCAACATTTTATTTAACTTCTAACAAGTTTTCTTCCAATAGCGTCCTATTTAACACCATTCATTTTCAAGTGTTAACTATTCTGATAATTTATTTTTTTTTGTTCCTGCTGAAGAAATGTACCCCAATTAGGCTGCCACTACCACCTTGTTTCACTTTTTTGAGTGTGTTCTGGGTAATGTGCGGCAATAGTTTTTCTCCATGTATAGCATTTTGCATGAGGGGCAAATGCAATAAAAGTATAATCTGACCCAATGTGTTAAGGGAAAAACATTTACTGGTTCCCCTAAACAGGTGGCAGCAAACTGCAAACTGGGCTCTGTATGACTTTCTTCTTGCCATTCTTCATCAGGTTAGATTAGATAACCTCTGAACTCAATCTGACAGACTTCCCCACCTTACCATTGACCTTTAGGCTGCTTCTCTGAGTAATGCGCTCCTTGGTTGGCTTGTCAGTTCAGTTGGACAGTCATGTCTTGATCAGTAGTAAACCTAGTTCTTCTTTAAATTTCTCTTCAACTTTATCACTTATGAATCTGCTGTATTCCTTGCATTTTAGAATAATATCTGTTGTTAGATTAAGTCTAACAACAAATAAATAGGGGAAACAGAAATGCTTGCCACAATGTTCTAATTGCAAAAAATCCTAAACCATTTATTCCTTTTCTTCACTTCACAGTTGTGTGTTGGTCTTCACAATTAAGTGAAGACCAACACTATATTATGTGTTGGTCAATGGTATAAAATTACAATATGATACATTGAAGTTTGTTATTGGAATATGACAAAATGTGACATTTTGGAAGAACTTTGAGTGGAGAAGTGGTGATGTTACCTCTAAGCATTCTGGATGGTCAGCAGCAAAGTTTTTCCAGTCTTCTACAGAGTAGTGTTTATGGATGGCTGTGAAGAGGGTGTGCTAAAGACAGAGTAAAAACAAATATGCTCAAAGTGAAGGGAAAACTGTACCATCACACAGGTTCAGCGGCGCTAAATGGAAACGATGCCTCTCTACCACATAAGAATAAAAACACTTTCAAAAACTCACTTTACTGAGAACCTTTGCCATCTCAAAGGTTCCTGTTGTATCCATGTTGGCTGCAATGATGGGGATGCCAGTGTAGGTCTGCTTGGAGTTGCGGAATGTGAAGGTCCTACGAAGATCCACCTAAAGTCAAAGAAGAGGTTTAACTTTATCTAGAAATGAAGGAAGCATTTGGAAATTCCCTCAGAACCTTGAAGTTACTGGTCATGCCTGAAACGTGGATACACTGAATCAATTAGATTCACAAGTTGGCTTCTAATGTGATGTGATGACCTATAAAACAAAGTTTAAGTCTGACTGTTTTTTGTAAGCTCTGGTCTTTAACGGTTTCTACATTTGTTATTACTAGTTGGAAACTTCTCGAGGTTCGTTTCTCATTGTTGACTACAGAAGGCTTTTGCTATGTAGAGGCAGGACATTTATTACAAAAAATCAATCTCACCATAGAAACTGATGTGTTGTACAATGTTCCTTCTGCCAGAGTGAAATAGTTTTTTAGAGCTGCAGATGAAATTGGCTCATATCTCATCCTGGCATAAAGACGGTTCGGTAAGTGCTTCCAGTGCAGCAAAGTCATTTTTTCAAGGCAGCGAATAAACATTTCTGACTTTCAGCACAAGTTGACTCACTGATTTTCCTTCCTCCAATATAAAACGATGAAGTATAACGCATGGATGCTCTGGAGTCGTTTTTAAGGATGTGAGACTTGAGCTGTAAGTCTGGCAATCTGCTAAAGCAACATTGCTTTAAAAATGTCTATATAACAGGATCTGTTTTTTTGTTTATTTGGGTATTGTAACAAATATATATTTAAACTTTTAGATAATCCTGTATTTTTATATGGTTTTGCTTGATCATTGTTATGAATTTCTTTTTGTTTTTGGATTTAGCTGCGTTTCTATCAAGCTGCTCTACCTGGTCATGTTGTACATTGAGCTATGCAAGGTAACTACATGCCTTACATACTATCTACTGGAAAACACTAAGAAAAAAAAAATCTAAATTCTGAATTGACTTGTTAGTCAATATTTATTGACTGACAAGGTTTCAGCTGACAAGTCTTTAGAAATCTTCTGGTTGGAGTTAAAATATCAATTGCTGTCTTTCAAACTGCATCATCTTTTACATCTTTCTTTAATTCAACCGAAGAAACGTTCAAATACTCTGTCTGGTTCAGAATGCCATAAGTTGAATGTTTTAAGATCCAATTTAAGCAGGTTTTGTCTGTTATGTGTCAATGCGACACCCATTATTCTCTTAAGGTTATGCAGTTTTTATGCCACAATCATCTGTCCATCTGTCTGTCCAGCAGCCCAACAAATTTATAGTGAACTTTTGTATTCATTGTAAATGAGTGAGCTGCAAAATTACTAAAAACTAGGTAAGTATTCCAAGTTTTCCTAACTTAGGAAAAAATTTTATACATATAAAATATGTATAACATCTGTTTTGTAAACAACACAATAGAGGCTACAGTAAAAACAATAGCCCAATGTTGATGTCATGTAATGGAGACCAGGCGAGGTCATTACCACTGAGGACACGAAGGACATTGAGAGTTAAGCACTTTTATTATTGCATCAATTGAAAAGCTTTCTTTGGATTTTGTCACATTCAAGATGAGAACCAATGTTGGTTCAAAGCAAATAATTATTTGTTTATTTTATTTTCTTCTCATAGCTGTCAGTTTGATTTAGTTATTTCATTTTAAGCTGAATGGACCCCTGTGGTGCCATATAATATATTCTTTTCCAGATGTTCCTGGTTGAGAGACGGAACAGCATTCCCTCTGAACTAATTACCTCTTTTGTTGCTATACACAACAATGTTCGCACATACATTTGTTTTGGCAATGGCGGAGAGTACAGCCTAACACGTCAATCCCTCATGCAACATTAGAATGGAAAAAATGTGTGATTACAGTGCGAAATGGGCGACTCAGTTCAAGCTTTATAAAGTCACAAACACCAAATTCCCTCACTGCAGAAGCCAGAAGTTCATGTTTTCCTTCATCCTGTCCACCATGTTTATGCTACAGTACACTCATATCTATTTGTCATACGGAATGTGCTCTGGTTTCATCTGTAACACACACACACACAGTCCTATTTATAAACAGCATTTCTGAGAAGCGTCCTGTGCCTCATGTTGCGGTCCACCTCTCAGATACCAGCTCCCACCTCCTGCCGCTTTCTGCTTCCCGTCTACTGACACCGAACCAGTTAGAGCAGCTTCGGCTGAAATCTGGTGATGCGTTGTCAGCTGGGGAAGTTATAGGGTTAAGCAAGCAACACGATGCTCTACTACTATAGACACTCAAACACAAAACAAGTTTTTTTTTTTTTTTTCCAGTTTTAAAATATAAAAATCTGATGAAAATGTATAAATGTTCTGTTTTGTGACCCTCTGATTTGCTCATTCTTGTTTGTTTTCATTGCAGCCAACATGTTGTTTGTTTCTCCCCTTTAAAAGACTAACCTTGTTTGTTGTCACCTTTAAGAAGGTCACCTCCCTATTACATGACCACACTCCTGGATGAAAGCAAACTTTATAGCTTAAAATAAGTATAAACAAAATCAGGAAACTAGAAGAACAATAGTAGTGATGAAATCACTGAATTCAGCTTTGTTGAGGCACCTATAAAGGTAAATATATATTTTAATTGTTTTTTTGTTTTTTTTATTTCAGTCATAATGTTAAAATAATTAGCGAGTTCTACATTTCCACTGCCTGCCATGTGTGACAAATTTACAGGATTCTGTTGTGTCATCCAGCACAGAGGCCTTGGACACAGATCTCCTGAGAAAGCTGCTGTACATCATCTGAGTGCCGGTAACTAACAGCACCAACCTCTGAGCGGCTCTTCAGGCTGCTCCTCTTGGGTCTGAACAGGACATCCTTGAAGTCCAGCTTGAGGTCTGCGTCCACCCGAGGCATCCTGGATGCCCACAACACTGATGATGAGGCTCTCCTGAGGAAGGTTGCAGCAGCTGCGGTGGTCGACGGTGCCGAGCCCCAGCCACCAAACCCGAACCTGCAGGCGGCCAGCGTATTTAAAGCAGAGGGGAACCCAGCCCAGTTCTAGCCCCCATGGCTTTATTTGGGCCTGGGGTCTCTCTCTCCCTCTTCCTGTGTTTCCATCCTCTCCTCCAGCCTCGCCTGTCTTCCCCAGCCCCCACCCACTCCTCCGGCAGAGTGGCAGGAGCAGCGGTTTCTGAACCCCGCTGTCCCATCCACCGGCGCTGGCTCACACACACTCAAACTCTCTCTGGCACACATAGAGAGAGCATAAAATACTGCAGTGGCTTTTATGCTGCAGTGCTAAGAGCACACCTGCTGTCCAGCTGGGGCATTGCTTCTGCCACTGCTAGGTGTCAAGACAGAGCGGGATGGAGATTAACGCTGATGGAAAGACCACGAGTGAATTATAAAATATGCTTTTTTTTATATGGCCATAAATCTGGACCAAAAAATATATACCTTGCTCATGTAAATCCATTTTTTTAATATTGTGAAATATTTCATTTCAAGTAGTTGATGAACATTTTATTACATGTAAGAGAAAACCTCTATGCGTCTCCTGATCCATGGGACAAAATTCTTGGGACAGTCTTTTACATTTCAAACTGGTTGGACAGTTGCCAGTGAAACTGGCCAATCAGAAGAAAGACTGTTTTGTCACATATTATGTGCCCATACAGTCCCTAAATAGGACTCATTGTCCTAATGTTGGAAGGCCTACTCCATATAATCTAATAACATACAGTATATTCATTTGAAATGGCTTCTTTCTTTCCAGTAAAAAAAAAAAAAATCATAAATCTCTGTGTTATTGTTGCTTGATATAGATGGTGCTTTTGTGACAGTTGGTCATATTGATTGATAGTCAGGTTTTATTCTCTGCTGTGTTACATGGTTCAAATCTATTGTGACAGACTTAGTTGAACTACTTACTATTATTTAGATTTCTAAATGACCTTGTGTCTCTCTGGAAACCTTTATGTAATAACAAAATGCTTTCTGTTGTTCAGGTTACACAAAGAACTACAATGTGTCCTATTATATTTACATGCTACGACACACAACCATATGTAAGCTTGTGATGACATGACCACAGTCTCTTAGACATGTGTGAGCGCTCATCAAACTGATTGATGAGCAGAAACAGGCATGGAAGGTTATCATTTCAGTTCATTTGCTTACAATACAATGCTAATCTAAGAGTTGTTATTTGGATGGTTGCCTTGTAAATGCAGGAAAACAGTTGTAAAGTTTAATATATAGTATTAGGAGATATTTTTAATGTTACAAAAATGAAAATGATCAAACACAGTTGATTAAATGAACAAACATTCAAGATTCAAGAACAAAAATCGGTAAAGAAAACATCATTAGCCATCACTGATTGAAAGTTTTGTTTAGTTATTGAAGTTAACAGTTCATTCATTTAGAAAGTTTACAAAAATCTTTTCTTTCTAACCTAAAATTTAACAAAAAAAACAACAACGTTTTTTTAGTTACTTTTTCCCTCCTTTTTAAAAGTCCAGTGAATATTCAAAGTCTAACCGCTAGATGTCAGCAAAGTCACAGAAAACAGCAGCTAAGCGAAGATCAGAACTGGCACTGGGGTCTCAGCCTTCACTGAAGTGTTTCCTGGCAACAAGCTGTTTCTTTGTTAAATGTGTGTATTGTGGCAGGAGAACTGCTCAAAGCTGTCACTGATGTAGAAGAACTAATTAAACAGACAGATGAACTGCGGTTCTAAAGCAGACAAAAGTAGTAGTGAATCATAAGATACAGTCTCTCAAATAAAGTTGGAGTTTACTTTAAAGTAATATATATTGTTTCTTACACTTGTTAGAATTCAGTTTGTGAACGAAGCAAGCAAGTTAGCTCCTCCTCACCTTTTTTTTCAATTTGGGAATTAGAAAAATATTAATCTCAGTCTGAATAGCATAAATCCTATATTTTAAACAGGAACTGATGTGATAAGTAAAATGAAAGTTAGCAGTCACATTTTAATTAACTATGATGTTAATTAAAACATCATAGTTAATCATTTTTGACCTATACCCTAATTTAGAAACTAATTTTCTTTTAACTGCTGTGGACCTCTTTGGTTGTTGCTGACACGTAGACATATGAGAGCACAAACTTCTGGTCGCATATGGACACTCAGACATCTAATCAGGCCTTGTCTCTGTGGAACTGATAGGATTTGAATAGTCTACAGATGCGAGATAAGGCTGTTCCAGCGTTAACAAACCACTGCTCCTCAGACTCATGCATGCCACTCCATGCTGCTCTGATAAGATGCCCTTTAGCACTTTGGCTGCCAACAAAGCCGACAGGAGAAGAGCACAGCAGCTTCGTACTGCACGTATTCTGTGCCAGGTTGTTGTTGGTGGAGTTTCAGGTGGTTCGGTGACGCAGAAAATGGGTGAGAGTGGAGCGATGAGACGTCTCCACAGGCTGTGTGTATGCATGTTTTATTGCGTGCATAAAATGGGTCACTCTTAGCGTTTCACTAATGTTTAACTAATGCAGGTTTTTATTTAATGGACAAAAACTGCCATGTAATCAGTCTGTGGATGTGAAAAACACCTTACTTAACATCCTGTGACAGACTTATCTAGGCCACGCTGCCTGAGACCTGGGCAGGGACAAAAAAAACAAAAAAAAAACATTCCTTCCTGGAAACTTTTACTTAGAAAATATTTTTCATATCCTTCTCCCTGTTGTTTAATTTACTTAACCACAGGTAATCTTCTTAAAACCACAATGTCTTGATATGTAAATGTTTATTAAATGTTATACAATTGAGACCATACGTTTACATGGTAAAAACAGACGTGCGACTTTTATTTTATTTCCTTGCTGTTTGACATCAAACCAGACAATTTTTTTTTCCTGTTTTATATTAAGTAAGATTACAGCAATTTTTTAAATAATTGTTAAAAGTCCGAAAAAAAAAGAGAATAAAACAAACAACTTTTTTTTGTCTGTTTGTTTTTGGATGGCTTCTTCCTGACTAAGCAGCCTTTCACCCATGTGACTCCAGGACGTTTATCACTGTGGATATGAACGGTCTCCAGCCAGCTTCATCAGCATTTTGGCAAGTTTTTTTTTTTTTTTTTTTCTGGGCCTGATTTGCACATTTCACACACAAAATCCTCATATCCTGAACTAAGAACCTGCCTCCTTCAGGACAGACATGTTTTGTACACTTGTTTATAATTGTTTGTCTGATAAATCTGGCACCTTCAAATATCTGAAAATTTCAACCAGTGATGAAGCAGATATCTAGATATCTTGGTTTATTTTTATCTGTTATTTTGTCTTCACCTATCAGAAGTGTACGATTATCATCTGAATTTTCTTTTTGTAAGATGCATTACAAATGTATCCAATCTTCTGATTGAAAGATAAAATCCATTTATTATATTATTCAGACATGAAGCAAACAAGATGCTAGTTTATGTCAGACAGTGAGGAAAAATGCAATGTGTGTTTTTATAGCATATTTCAATTGCATATTCACATGAATATTATTCACATACGCTGGTTTTACTCTTACTTCCAGTCTCTGTGTTCCTACAGCTGTCCATAACTCCAGAGAAGGCAGATGCGTACTTTCATCAACATTCCTGGAGCCAGAGTGGGCTGTCTCACCCCGTTTCATCCCATGTTCAGCTACCAGCTGACAATGCTGTTTGGAAGTGGGCCCTACTGCTCTGAGGAAATTTATTTCAGAGACATTCGGAGCAGGCGTGTATCCCTTGTCTGTGTCACTGGGACCAGCAGATGGGAAAACCACATGGCAGTGGGAGGGTGAGTATCTTTGATGTTCTTTTTTCTTGGCATGACTTAAAATAATAAAGACTTAAAAATGTTATTTGATTTTTCTTGAAGTGGCTCAAATGAAGAGGGCGAGGAATGTTCTTTATCCGTCAGGTTAATGATCCAGATAATTCATTCAGAAGATAATGTTGTGAGATTAAGAGACCTAGATCAAAGTTTAACACAGTGTAAAATACATTGAGGTAAAAATCAACAATTAATAATTAAAGAATATTTTTATATTGTTTTTTTATCCCCTTTGTGCTTCAAACATACTTCAGAGTTTTAGTGAGCTCTACATATTGTCTAAAACTGAAGTCACCCTTCTTCACCGTGACTCTCACAGAACCTTTCTGTCAATTCTATCTTTTTAATTTCAGGTAAAACAACAAAGTAAAAATGTTCAAGTCTTGCAGCTTTGCTGTTTTAAAAATCCTGTCAAAATGGTGGAACTTAGAAAACGCGATGTTTCTCATGATTAAAGATTGCGCACAACCACAAAAATTGCTTTCAGTTTCAGTGACTGGATTCTGACATTAGTTATTATTTGCCTAGAATGTTTCCTTCTCAACGCAAACACAAATTATTTAATAGCAAAAGCTGGTAGACAGTAGGAAGAAAGTATCTCTGCTAATGGACTCAAAGGAAACATATGAAGCAGGCCACAAACCATCCAACATAGATTTGTTATGAAATTTAGTTTAGTGTTTAATAACTGAAATGTTCCCAGCAGATCATTTGTCTGAAGAAAAGCTTTTCCTTTGTCAGCGTCATAATCTGCTGCCAGCTTTATATCATATCCTCTCAATGCTTCTTTCTGTTTTTAACACAAGACGCCATCCCCAACTTTAGTCTTGGTTCAGAAATTTCTGAAGAACAAGAAATTATATTTAATGATCATAAAAATTCAGACTGAACCCTATCCATACTTTTTTTTTTTTTAAATAGAGATCACGTTCCATGGAAACTGATTATCCATGGAATTAAATTTTTACTCAAGATAATGTGAAGTTCCTTCATGTTAAACTAAAACTGAACTGACTCACATCATTTTACACTAAAACTAATTGAGCCTCTTTAAAATGGCCACCAGTGTTGTCATGAATGACTACCAACTTCTTTTAATGTCATTTGATGATTTGTGTTATGTTATGTTTATTATTAAATCAATGGATGCTAAACATATAGTTTGGTCCTGTCCACTGATGTTGGGTCAAGTTTTGCTGACTTTGCCTCAAAACTTTTTGGACAATTCAAGTCTTAGAAGTTTTCTGTCTAGAGCAAAAGCTATTTCAATTAAAGCAAAAATCGTTTGGGACTAATTTTTAAAAAGCACGGGAAACTTAAATTTTTGTAAAGTTGTTCAAAGGTTTTGACATCCTGGAATTTATTGGAAACAACATTTTACAATTTTTTTTTAAACTCTGGTGGTCTTTATTTGAGAGTGGTTAGACAGAAAGGCGGGTCATGAGAGAGGGGAAAGAGAAGGGTTAAAGGTCATCAGGCTGGCACTCAAATCTCTAAAAATGACATCGAGTACTAGGACCTCCATACTGGGTCATCTTTACCCCTGCACCACCGCAGCGTCCCCGACATTTTAACGTATTTTGCTGAGATTGTATATGATAGAGTAACAAAAATACTGTATCATTTTAAACTGGAAGGAGAATGACAGATGTTTAAAATAAACACATAAGACATTGCAGATTGTATTTTGCAAATTACACAGTCTCAGTCATATTGAATGGAGAAAACCACTGATCATCAATTTTCCAGTTTTGTCCAAGATTTTGTTAGATTTAGGTCAGGACTTTCTGCTTTAAACTTCACAGCTTTATCCCCAGCCTGCCTGGTGTGTCCTTTGGTCTCCATGATGCTGCTTGTTTGTTAATGTTCTCTAGCAAACCTCTGAGGCCCTTACAGAACTTCCACTTGTTGCGTTTTCGTATGACCACATAAAATACGGCAGTTCTAATTCTGCATGACTAGTTAGAAATCAGAGAGCTCTTTCTAATAAATATAACCCTCTCAGTTATTATTAGTGTCCTTGGATTTTGCTTAATACCAATGATCTCTGAAAAGAGTAAGAGGGGAATGAAAAGAGGTACGCCCACACAGAAGGTCATGGACAGAGAGGATGCAAAGTGGGAAAAAGACGAATCAATAATTGACTCTTCCACCGATTTACATCACAGTCTGATGTGGCTGTTAATCCTGATCAACACAGAGCTCTTTCTGGACCCGTGATCAGATTTATTCAGCTTCAGCAGCCTAAAGTGACAAATGGCCATATGTTGTGCAATGTAAACATGGTGCTGAAGAAGAATGGAAAATATGAGATATCCAGATTAGTGGGGTTTTTTTTTTTGATAATTAAAAAAAAAGTATATATATATATATATATCTATATATATACACATACTTGAAGTATGTGTATATATATATATATATATATATATATATATATATATATATATATATATATATATATATGGCAGAAGATGGGAAACTGCAATTCCTAAGATGTTGGTAGTCAAAAAAATAAAAAAAATAAAAAGAGATGGTTAAAATGATTCATAATGTAAATCATGGATCATTAATGTATTTGACTTGGGAGATGTTGAATTTTTTTGTTTTCTTCAAGTCATTGCCAGCCATAAGCAGTAGAATTACATGCTAAACCCTACGAGGTTGCTAGGATCTTGCCAATGAAAGATGTGTCCAATAGTTATCACGAGGTGTGGACAGACCAAGTTTTGTTTAATAAAATGAATAAAACTTTTAGGCAAGTGTATAATGATGGCCAATTAAGAGGAATATGGGTGGAGGTTGATGTTCTAAAAGAAGCATTTGTTACAAACCAGATGGTACAGTATTTGAGTCAATACTTGCATATTATTCTGTAAATCAGGGATGCCCAAAGTCGGTGCTCGAGGGCCGGCATTCTGCATGTTTTAGTTCTCTTCCTGCTGGTAACAACAACCTTGTCAGCAGGTCACTGTTCTTCTTAGGCCTTCTAATGAGCCATCATTTCATCCAGGTGCGTTAAACTAAAAAATGCGTTAAACTCCCAAAACGGGGAGAGAACTAAAACATGCAGGTTGCCAGCCCTCGAGGACCAAGTCTAGGCACCAATGCTGTAAATGACATCAAAAAACAAGGGAGTCTTCATAATTAGTTATACTGAGTTCAGTTACAAAAACTTTTTTTTTTTTTTTTTTTTTTTTTTTTTAAGAGATTAGTTCAAATCCTTCCACAAAAAAAAAAAAATTCAGGTCTTTCCCTGCAAAAAGGATCAACCTTGATACAAATCAGTTTTTTTTTTAAAGAATTTTATTAATACTTTCAGTTAAAAGCAACATAATGTAAAAAGCCTTTCACATTAAGAGTTAATTCACAGAACTGTGGTATTTGCTTCAGAAAACAGAAACAAATCTTTACATAATGCGAGGGGGAAAAAAAAATAATAATAATAATAAAAGGCCTTCCCCTGCAATAACTGAGCTCAACCTTGTCAGCATTAAAAGGAACCGAGTTTTCCTTTATAAGAAATACATGTCTGAGGAACATTTGTATTAAAAGGTTGCTGCTACATTAGGGACAAACCTCCCTTTAGTAAAGTGGCAAAGCCTATTTGTTTTAAATATTCTTTGAATTTAAATAAAAAATAAAACAAAAACTGAGGATGAAAAGCTTGGCAAAAAGCAAGCAAGTATTGCACATACATCTCCTAGTACCCTTTAAAAATGTCCAAGAGAACAAATAAAAACCCAGAGAAGATATTTATAGCAGAGGCCAGTTAAAGGAAGCAGTTCCTGCTTTGTGCCAACTTTAGATTCTGTAAGAACCAGCGTTAATGTTTTACTCCATAATTAAGACCAGTTTTGTAGTGAAATGGGAGTGTTTAGGGAGTGTTGGCGAGCAAGGACAAGAGTACGAGGACAAGTCTTGCTGCCTCTTGTATCCAATTAGTATCCAGAGCTAAATTTGGCAGCAGGACTGCTTAGTCTCTAAATACGCCTCTCATTGGCATGGAAAATAAAACAGGACATGAGAAATAAAGACGAACCGAAATATGCTCTCCTAAACCCTACTATTCAATTCATAAAGTAAAACAAGAGTTTTAAAATGGCAAACGTAAAAATATAACGTACAAATAAAATTTCACCATGGTTAGCTCCTCTAAACAATCATTGCCTTATGGAGCCATGAGCAAAGAAATGCAGTAGAAAGCAACCAAGTATTCAAAGATTATATTTCAGCATCAGGTCAACTGATCCCATAATTTACTAAAACCAAAATGACAAAAAAATAAATAAAATAAAAAATCTAAGGTATGTAAATGGCATTTCACAGAGTAACACACAGCAAACAATACTCAGGGAAAAAAAAAAAAGGTAGGAGTGATCCAAGGGTCTGGAGTATTACATCATCAGAATTGTTTCTCCTTTGTGAAACTCTGCTGGTGGGGTTTTAAAGTGTTCATAATGAAGTTTTGGTGGGTTTCTAAAGTCTTTACGTATGGTAGAGCTTGTGTTCGTACTCCGTGGTGGAGCAGCTGTGAGGGGAGTCCGTGTCTCTGTGGATGGGAGTGGGAATGCTGCTGCGGTGCTGGTGGTTGTCATTCAGCGTCAGGCTGAGGAGGCTGGTGCAGGTGGGCAGGTAGACGTGCTGCACGTGCTCTACGTCTGACCGGCACACAGGACACAGCTGAGGGAGAAGACAGAGCAGCTTTTGAGTAAAAGCCCCAGCCAGCCAGTTACAGTGGCTTACAGAAGTTTTTATATCCTTCACGTTTCAATCACAAACTTTAATGCAGTCAGACAATTCAATCTGGATGTAATTTAATCTTGTTTAATGTAGCTGTTCTGGGAAGGACTCGTATTTGGCATAAAGTAAGAAAGAACAGAGGGAACATTAAAATATGCAGGACATCGTGTTGAGGATTACAGCAGACACCAGGTTAAGATCAAAGAATAGTCATGCATCTAAACGGCTCAGTCAAATTTCAGTTGGAATTTCTTTGACAATCTACAGCAAGACTTAAATTGCAGCGCAGCGATGCTTTCCATTCAATGTGGCTGAGCTTGTGCCTCTCTGCAGAGAACAGACAAAATTTTCAGAATCTAGATATGCAGAGCTGATGAACACCTCAAAGGATGTTTGGCTGTAATGGCAGGATAAGTGGTTAAAGTATTACAGCAAGGCTAAAACTGCTCAGGTCCAAATATTAGAATAGGTAAAAATATATATAAGAGTTAGTTTAAGTTGAAACTTCTTCCTCTGACCAACTAATTCACCCCTTTAGTAGCTGGGTGACGTTTTCCAGCTTAGCTAATGGTGAAGAGATTTGCCTTGCTGCTGTAATCC
The DNA here is from genome assembly GCF_019740435.1 of Gambusia affinis. Taxonomy (NCBI): domain Eukaryota; kingdom Metazoa; phylum Chordata; class Actinopteri; order Cyprinodontiformes; family Poeciliidae; genus Gambusia; species Gambusia affinis. The sequence goes on along the minus strand of NC_057881.1, from coordinate 12,721,223 downwards.
CTTTAAAAGACAAACTCTCTCACACACGCTCACGCAAAATCTGCCTTCACAAAGACGGGCACTTTTAGCTGATTAAAAGAGGGGACAATCAGGTTGTCAGAGTTTAAGCAAGCCTCTTGATGTTGTTAAAAGCACCATAAAAGGATAAGACCAGGGAGCAGAAGCATAATTAGATTCTTTTAGGGAAATTGCAAAAATCACACAAGGAATATGACTTGAATTAAGCCAAAGCAAGCTGAGCATAGCTTTCAAATTAAAAGCATGCAAGGGTACACATACAAATGACTACGTAAAGTTTATAAACATTTTCTCCAAGCGTGGAGAGCAGTCTCACCTGCAGCTGATTTGCGCAGTTCTGGCAGCACACCATGTGACCACAGGGACAGAATGCTGCGTCAATCTCCTCCTCGCAGCACAACATGCACAGCAGAGCTTCTTTGAGTTTCTGCAGCCGCTCCTGCAGGGCCCGGCTCTGCTCGCAACTGCTGCAGTCCAGTCCCTTGTCCTGCTGGCTGGCCCTGCTTGGGGAGTGAGAGGGAGAGGAGCGCTCTCCGCTCTCAGAGTGAGACACCAAGTCCGCAACGCCAGCGTTGTACAGAGCACGGCGAGCGTGGTCGTACACTTCCTTGGAGGTTCGTCTGATGTCGAAGACGTACTTCTTGCCCACGTTGATGTTTTCGTTGAGGAATAGGGAAGCCAAGTGACCCTTAAAATCTCTGCTGTACTGCATCATCACGGCATTGGTAACCGTATCACACCTGAAAAATAACACAAAACACGATGAATATTTTCTGGAAAGAGTTTTTGACCATCATAACTCAAAACTAGTTTGGATTCCAAAAATTCTATCAATATTAAAACCTTTCAGAAGGAATGCTTATATTTGTCACTTGGTGCATTTCTGATGCTCCAATATGTCTTCACACATTTAGTAAATGTGTATACATGGTCACTGGGTGCTCAGAGAATGTTTCAGATGTTTACCACCATTGCTTAGATCGACTGGCCTCAAGTAAATAATCTTCAATTCTGCAGATTCTGCTCACAAACAGCTACATAAGCATCAATCAGATCAGCAGGGTTCAACATTTATTTTACAGAAACTCTGGATGTTTTCTTGGCTTATTTATCACAGACACAGTTAAGTCAGGGCTCATCTTTCATGAGCAAAACCACTTTTGGGACAGTACATTTATCAAATGTAAATTCATCACCATGACTGTACAGCACAGACTGGGGTTAGACAGTTAACGGTTGAGCTCCTCTCACCTGTAGAAGGCATGCGTCTCTGTGATGGCTCGGTACAGACCGCTCGCTGCCCGGTTACTGATCAGTTTGAATAAAAGAACCACGCTGTCATTTGTGTCCTTTGTTACAGTCAAGTAGACGCTTTTCCCCGACTGGGTGGCGATCTGGATGATGGGGTAGCTTACTCTAAGACAAGAATGTAAGAAGTTATTAAAGTAAGCAATGTTAGAAGTGACACATATTTAAAAATGTTGGATATTAAGAAGGTAAATCCAATAATATTAAAACTATTATGGCAGAACATACCTGTTAACTAAGCTGAAATCCTCCTTACAGATGGCGATCCCTTCTGGCCCCACTCCGATAGCCAGTCGCTGACCATTTGCGTCACGCGCCCAGTGCCACTCCACGCCGTAATGTTCCAGAGCAGAAATGAGCTGCAAGGCCTGGTACTCCACTGAGGCCTGGCTTAAACCCTCCAAAGCTTTGTGTCTGGAGATGATGCTGCAGCAGAAACAGGGTGCAGAGTGGTGAGAAAAAAAAAAAATTTGGCTGTACTTTAATTACACAAACAAGTAAAACAAGACTAACCTGATGAACATACGAGTCTGATGAGTGTTCAAAGCACACAAATGATTTCATTAAGCAACTGACTGTAGTCAATATTTAAACTTATTGAGGTAATATTAACTTACTAAGGTTTAATGTTCTTCATAGTCTGCATTTCTACTAAATTTTGTGCTTGCTCAACTCTGTCACATTATTATAGCGGCACAATAAGTTCGATTTTACTGGAATTACAACTTATTGGTGCTTTGATAAAAATCAGAACATCTAATGGATGAATTTTCTGCAGGACTGTGGTTAAGTGTTTTTCATTCTGTGAGTCCGTTGCAGTTAGACATTAATGAGGCAGCTTTGACTAATCGGTGGAATATCAGTATTTAAAACAACTATTACGTAAATTCAGTAACTTGAATTGAACTTGTACTGTAAGATGAATGCTATGAATTGTGCAGATAAATGTTGGTGTAAATTGAGCAGTAAAGCAGAGCAATGTTCAGTGTCAGTTGATTCAGGCCCTTTAAAAGCTGCAAATACAAAAGAGATACTGTAGTCTGCAAAAACACAATGGATATAGTTGCTGAGGGAAGTACATTTGACTCTTGTACAACAACTTGTTTCTGATAGAAAAATTCCCTTTTCACCAAGTAAAAAAAAAAAAACTATCACAATACAGTCACGCCAGTTTAATGGAGAAAATGTGCAGTAGAAAAATTTGCCAGGGGTGGTCTGCAAATAAATGTCATCTGATCTCTTATCAGCTGCTATGTTTGTTCAAAACTCTGAATGCTTTTTTTCTAGAGACCATGTGTCCGAGTGTTTATTATTATCATCTCGACATATCTCCTTTTTCTATTGCAAAATTACACATTTCATTCACCATTTGAATCAAACCTTTTACAGACTAAGCATTGATGCCATAAGAGGCAGATGCATTTCTCCCAAATATATTTTCATGGTTATGATCATTTGCATTTTACAAAAAAGGACTGAAGATCCTTAACTCAGGCCATACTATTGGTTATATGGTCATAATAGCCTATTGCTTCTACTACCTAGATTTCAGCAGGTCTTCATAAATTTAGAGTTGGATAGCATTAAGTTTGTCAGACAACGTTGAGTGCGTCGTACCTGTTGATGGTGGCAGTGTCGGGCTCCTCTCCACACAGCTCTGAATACCAGTACTGGGCCGTGTTTTGGTTGTAGTCCCCAAACTCTGCTTGCGCTAGCAGAGCGCTTAGCTCCTCCGCCTGCTCGGAGCACATGCGAAGGTGTCCATTGTGGAGGTCTTCTTTCACATGCATGAAGAATAGATGTCTGTGGAAGACAAAAATCATGGAGAATATGAACTTGCATGCTATCCATATGCTAGTCTTGCATCATAACTTGACCTTTATAGCTCTACACAATTAATGGTTCAGTTTCACTTCACAACCTACTTCCACAAATATTCCACAGCATGATTAGGATGGCATGCCAGGGAGCAAAAGACTTTCCCTAGTTTCACTTCTTTAAAATGGCATTTTTTGCTCTGGAATGCAAGTTGTACATTTGCCGGGAGGAATAAAATACTGCAAGAACACCTGCCCCCTCTAATGAAGACTGATTCATAAGTCTTTCATGTATTTTTGTTAATGTTAATAATTGCAACTTACATCTAATGAAATACAGAAGTCTACAGTGCATGCTGTCAATATTTGGGCAGGTTCCACTTTTATGAATTACAGCGTTAATTCAGTTTGGCACAGAGGAATCTTCAATATGATTGTGTAAGCGGCGAACCTCAATGATAAAGTGAATCTTTAGCTACAAGCCACAAATCAAAATTTATAGAAATTAAACTAAAGGAATTTTACTTTACTTTTTGATTATGTACCTGTGCATTGAACAAGTCTCATTCTGCCATCAACAACATGTTAAAACTAAGTTTTTTTATTCACAATTTGAGATCACTGGCAGTCAGAACAGCTGGTACAGTTTGGGTTGAGTACTCATGAGAACAGCATGTTCTGGAGTGGTGATGGAAAAACAGCCCCTTTTTGAGAAAACAGTGGGCCATTCCATTGTTTTCAACCACAAGACATGATGTACTCCTTCTTCCACCTGCAGGAGGCAATACGTGAACAAGAGCAACACCCCGACTGACTCACTCCTTACAACATAAGAAAAACTGACCTCAAGTAGCCTCACATCCATCAATCAGATAAACTGTCACAGTGACCTAAAGAGGATCATAAACTGTCTCAACCAGACTTCTACTTTAAAATCTTAACCCGTGTGTCATATTGCTAAATATTTTCTTGTTACATCTTGTTGCAGTAGACAAACAGTCTACTGAAACAGAAAAATAAATAACTGCTTTATTTTTCAGCTAAAAGAGATGCTCCCCTCCCTCAGGCTGCACGTCTCTTTGAAGCATGATATGCTTGGTAACATTTTCATTTGTACAAATGGGGTCTTAGTGTGCCTGAAGATTTTTAAAGGAAGTAGAAAACTAACATTTCCCACATTGAATTTTTGATTCAGAACATGGGAATCTCACAGGAAGGAATCTTTTATAATTTCCTCTACCATCTTACAAGATTAGCAAGCCCACACCTTGTGACAAAAAAACACATGCAACGTGTACAGTTTGACATTGCAACAAAGACACGCCTCAACCAACAGTCAGAGCTTCCAAGCAGCATCAACAGCAACAGAGAGTCACACAAACAATGTCAGCACACACCAAACCGTGCTAGAGCCAGACTGTAACAACCGAGCCCCCACGGCTGACTAGCCTCAGGCATAACAAACAGGGCTTTGATATGGTGTTAAACATCCCATTCCCTCCAACACACAAACACTGGACTCCATTGTATCAAGCCCAGCAGGCATCATGTGATGGAGCGCCGCTCATGAGATACCTGCTTGATGCAAACAATAGGGCCAACCTGACTGGGAGTTTACAACAGGTTGATGATAAAAAAAGGTAACTACAGGGCAAGCCGCTGAGGTTACTCTAGTTCACACAGGGATTGGCAAGGTTACTACCGGTCGTGGAACAATAGGGTTTCGTTTCAGGGATCTATGCAAGAACAGGTTTGTTATCTGATAAACAAGCAGTCAATTAACTATGCTTACTGTTTAACTTCTGCATCAGTAAGGTCCCCATTTAAATGGGCAGTTGGGTCCATGGCTCACAATATTGTGCAAGTCTGATTTTTATTGCCAATAACTGTTTGGAAGAGGACATCAACTTTAGGTGGCACAGCAAGTCAACATGCCCTACTGCAGAGATTACTACTGATAGCTGTTCCTGTTTAGCGTCTCTGAAAAAACAAGATACCACATGAAGGAAGCAGAGCACCATGAACAAGCGACAGGACACATACAAGGAAACTTAACCCAGACAGTGAGCCATCTTTAAGAAATCACTGGCTTTTCATGTCATCAAAACTCCCCATGAGTGTTATGAAAATATTGTGTTGATCCCAAATACACTTGGAATAGATGGTGTAAATCCATATCAGACCGTAAAGCAAATATTTTATGATTTACAAGCATGAACATGATTGCAAAGGAAAGGATAAAATAATAAATTAAAGCTGCAAGCAGCCTCGTGCGGCCCTCGCAGCAAGCGCTGCTCCGGCTCACTGGCCACCGCGGAGTTCCAGCCGCCGCGGAAGCTCTCGCACCGTTTCTAGAGCCGGCGCCAGCTCGCCGCAGCGGGAGCCGTCGCGAACCTTCCCCGCCCTATCGCCCACCAGAAGACACGTGAATGCGTTCGGCAGCGCTCCCCGACGACTCACAAAAAATCTGGTGCAGATCGGTCCATTCTGGCGGAGATATAGCTGATGGATTCACTTAGGGGCGAGGAGTCAAATTACATTTTAAAACATTTGAGCTCTTTAAAGGCTACCACATTCATGTGTGGAGTAACAGTGACACCAAGAGGCCTTAAAGGGAATTACTCATATTTTTTTCTAAACAGTGAACTTAAATCAAAATTAACAGAAAACCTGTTGAATTTAGAACATGGATCCAAGAGACTTTTTTGTTCGTCCTGAAAGAATACACATATGTACCAAGTTTCATAATTCTAGGTTAAAGCATGGCTTGGGGCTGATCATTTAAAATTTTCTAGGGGGCGCCATAAATACATCAGGCCACACCCACCAAATTTTATTATGGATTTCTTTCAGGGGGTGGATAAGGATCCATCCTAGTGAGTTTGGAACAGCTCGGCCCAAAACTGTGGAAATCAGAGCCAAACGAATGACAGCGGCGTTAGAGGTCACTTTGGGATGCCGCCACGCCCACCTGCTCCATCCAAGCCGGTCGGGGCTGGAATCTTCAATACAGCAACATGTTTTCTGTCTATGGAAAAAGTTTCAAGTTGATTAGTTCAAAGGTGTAAGATAGTGACCGTTCCCAGTAAAACATGACACTTCCTGTTCTGAGGGGGCGTGGCCTTAGTGATGTCATCATTTGACCACAGGGTATTTTAGGTCAACCCATGATGATCAATCACTGAAAGTTTGCTTCCTCTGACAGTTTTATTGTAGGAGTTATAAGAGTTTTATGTTTCACGGCAAATAGTCAAAGTTTGACACATAGCCACGCCCACATACTTTGACGTACGAGAATTCCTTTGATAACTTTTCACCTTTGATGCCTCAAGTGTGTGCTGAGCGATTTTGAAGTCTGTATCTGAAAAACTGTAGGAGGAGTTCGATCAAATACGAAGGCTGTAAACATCAAAAATGGGGTCAATTTTGGAACTTCATTCCAAAATGGCCGACTTCCTGTTGGGTTGAGACCATGGCTCCAAGAGACTTTTTTGTACATCAGGACAATATACAGATGTGTAAGAAGTTTCGTAATTATAGGTTATAGCATGGCTTGGGGCTGATCATTTTAAATTTTCTAGGGGGCGCCATAAAGAAATTAAGCCACGCCCACCAAATTTTATTATGGATTCCTGTCGGGGGGTGGATAAAGATCCATCCTAGTGAGTTTGGAGAAGCTTTGCCCAAAACTGTGGAATTCAGAGCCAAACGAATTAGAGGTCACTTCGCCACGCCGCCACGCCCACCTGCGCCATCGAAGCCGGTCGGGGCTGGAATCCAAAATACACCCACATGTCTTCTTTCTCTGGAAAAAGTTTCCAGTTGATTAGTTCAAAGGTGTAAGATAGCGACCGATCAGAGTAAAACATGACACTTCCTGTTCTCAGGGGGCGTGGCCTTAGTAATGTCATCATTTCACCACAGGGTCTTTTAGGTCAACCCACGATGATCAATCACTGAAAGTTTGGTTCCTCTGAGAGTTTTAGTGTAGGAGTTATAACTGTTTTGAGTTTCGTGGCGAGTCGGTGAACTTTGACCCCTGCTATCCCCCCTTCAGCATGCTCAAAAACTCACCATTTTGATAACTTTGAATCGCCCATGCCTTCTGATCAGACTCACCAAGTTTGAAGCCGATCAATCAAAATCCCTAGGAGGAGTTCGATCAAATACCAATGCTGTAAATGGCCAAAATGGGGTCAAAACGTGACCTTCAATCAAAAATGGCCGACTTCCTGTGATACTTGCAGTATGACATTAATTGTAAATTCTGAGCATCTTGGGGAGCTCTACAACTGTACCAAATTTCAAGTCTCTACGACAAAGTAAGTGAATAGCAAAGGGTCCTTTGAAAATTGCTAGTTGGCGCTGTTGAGCCATTTTTTTTTAGATTTTTGCGTCGACCTTAAAATACGTAAATTTTAAACAGTCTCTATGTGTCTGCCAAATTTGGTGAGTTTTTGAATATGATAAAGCCTCCAAAAAGGCAATTCATTTGGAGGGAAAATAATAATAATTAAAGCTGCAAGCAGCCTCGTGCGGCCCTCGCAGCAAGCGCTGCTCCGGCTCGCCGGCCACCGCGGAGTTACAGCAGCCGCGGAAGCTCTCGCACCGTTTCCAGAGCCGGCGCCCGCCAGTAGCGAGAGCCGCGAACCTTCCCGCCTGATCGCTCGCCACGACACACGAATGCGTTCGCAGCGCTTCCCGACGACTCACAAAAATCTCATGCAGATCGGTCCATTTACAGCGGAGATATAGCGGATGGATTGACCTTGGGGGCGCAGTGGAGTCAAATTACATTTCAAAACATTTGAGCTCTTTAAAGGTTACCACAGGTCTTACATTTCAAGTTTGGTTCCAATCGGATCATCCATGTGTGATTTAAAGACAATCGTATAAATATGGCGAGGGTCTGACATTCGCCATCTGGCCACGCCCACACTGTTCAGCCAGCATTGACAGATGTCATCACCTTATCATTTTAAGTGGGTTTGCACTGGATTAAATCCATATAAAAAACAGAGAAAAGTAAGACACAGCAGGAAAAAAAGGTGACTTCCTGTGGGAAGTGGATGGGGCTAATGAACTAATCATTCTATCCAGGTGGTGCAGCAGCGGCACATCTAAAGTCACCAGGTGACTCAGAACCCATCCAAACACAGAACAGATGCTTAGAACAGATAATGTGCCAAAACTTTCTCCAGCTTAACAGAAACAAAACTGAAGTTATTATCTTTGGACCTAAAGAGGAACGATATAGAGTCAGTGCAAAGCTTCAGTTATTCCAACTAAAAATCAGCAATCAGGCCCGAATCCTGGGAGTAGTGATGGACACTGACCTGAACCTTCATAGCCACATAAAGACAGTAACAAAGATGGCCTACTATAACCTGAAGAACATTTCCAGGATTAAAGGACTAATGTCTCAGCCAGATCTAGAGAAACTCATCCATGCCTTTATCTTCAGTTGTATTGATTATTGTAACAGCGTCTTCACAGGTCTGTCCAACCAATCAAACAGCTGCAGCTGATCCATAATGCTGCTGCTCGTGTTCTCACTAAAACCAGGAAGATAGAGCACATAACACCAGTTTTAAAGTCCCTCCATTGGCTCCCTGTAGCTCAAACAATAGACCTTAAAATACTGTTGTTAGTTTATAAATCACTGAATGGTTTAGCACCACAATACATTAAAGATTTGCTGCTGTTGTATCAACCTTCCAGACCTCTCAGGTCTTCTGGTTCTGGTCTGCTCTGCATCCCCAGAACCAAATGAGGAGAAGCAGCATTTAGCATCTATGCACCACAAATCTGGAACAAACTTCAAGAAAATTGTAAAAGAGCTGAAACACTGACTTCCTTTAAATCTAAATTAAAAACCCACTTGTTTATAGTTGTATTTGAAACGTAATAAATTGCAAATGTATTGACAAAACCTGACTTGATGTTTTATTTTGATTGTTGATTCTATGTTGCATTGTGTTTTTGTCTTTGATTTGGTGTAAAGCACTTTGAAATGCCTTGCTGCTGAAATGTGCTTCCTCTAACTAGGAAGAACGTAAACAGATCTCAAAGCAAAGATTAATCCCTGAAATTCCACATAAATGTTGAAGAGCCATGGCATTAAAATTAATTAAAACTCTAATTTAAACTCTAAGAATGAGTTTAAAGCTCATTCAAATCATTGATTTTGATTTGATTTGATCAAAATCAAAACAAATTTTGTTTTGATTTCAAACAAAATCCAATTTGAAAAAATAAAAAGAATTTTAATGTGAAAATGTCAAATATTTTCAAAAAATGTTTTTTATAATTTAGAATTACAATATATACTGTAAATTTCTTGCTATAAATTGCTATACAAATAAAGTTTGATTTTTTTAAAATTTGATTTAAAGTGTGACCGATATAGTTTAGTGGGGGTTCTTCCTTTAAGGAAGAATGTAAACAGATCTCAAAGCAAAGATTAATCCCTGAAAGCCCACATAAATGTTGAAGAGCCGTGGGATTAAAATTGAAATTAATTAAAACTCTAATTTAAACTCTAAGAATGAGAGTCTGCCAAGATCTTATCATACTCTCAGTCTCTGATAATCTGTCTGTTGCTAATAAGAACGATCGATCTGCCATCGTCATCATGTCGATCCTCACTGCGCTCAGATTGCGGCTGCGCGTTCATTCTTCACATAATCCTTTATATACAGAACAGAAACCACTAAGCTAGAGAGAAATTAGTTAGGGATGCCACCGATCGCCCCGATATGTTTGCATCAATTTTACGATCTCACTGCCTATGATGCTATGGTGAACGCAGCAGCGCTCCGTTAGCGCTGCTGCCTTCGGTAAAATCCTGCAGGCTTGTGAGCAGTTCTCCATATCAGCACTTCGTATGCTATAAGCATTAATACCGATATGTTTTCTAATATGCAAGCCGACGTATGAAACAACGTTGACCCACTTCGTAACGTAACATGATTACAACCGGAGAAAATCAAAGAAAAACATGACACAAAGCCTAACAAAGTGAATTGAGACACTCACCAGAATGGACATGCCTGGAGCAAACTTGTAGATAGCTTGGGATGTTGGAGGAAGTAATATCATCACGGCTCACCGTTGATATCCAGCATATTAGTTCCGACAGTTTAGTTCCGATAGCTTAGCTGTGTTAGCTTAGCCTCCTCGTTGTTAACAGACAACAACGTTTCTGTTGTGTGATCGGACATTAGAGAAATATGAGGACAATTTCATCTCCGGGGCTAATAAGTGATATAAACGTAAATATCGGACATGAACATGTATACTTGCAATATAAAAACGCACACATGTTGCATACACACTGGATTAAGAAAGCAATGATATTGTATTTTATCCGTGAATGCTATTTTTTCCTACCGAAGCATAAAAAACAACTTGATTGCTACGTAAAAGTAGAACTACAAACTCAGCAGATGCATCATGGGACATGTAGTAACGAAACTGACCAAATCCTCCTGTCTGAGGAGATTAATCATGTGTGGAGTAATAGTGACCCCACTGGCGAATATGGCCATTACAGTACTCTTTTCTAATACTGAGGAATTGTCCCGAGTCATGCGTGGAGTAACAGTGACACCAAGTGGCCGATATGGGAACTACATGTATTTTGTTCTAAACAGTGAACTTAAATCCAAAATCACAGACAAACCGTTGAATTTAGAATATGGATCCAAGAGACTTTTTTGTTCGTCCTGAAAAGATACACATATGTACCAAGTTTCATCATTCTATGTTGAAGCATGCCTTGGGGCTGATCATTTAAAATTTTCTAGGGGGCGCCATAAATACAAGAGGGCACACCCACCAAATTTTATTATAGATTCCTGTCTTGGGGTGGATAAAGATCCATCCTAGTGAGTTTGGAGCAGCTCGCATCAAAACTGTGGAATTCAGAGCCAAACGTATGCCAGCGGCGTTAGAGGTCATTTTGCCATGCTGCCACGACCACCTGCTCCATCGAAGCCGGTCGGGGCTGGAATGCTTTATACAACCACATGTTTCCTGTCTGTTAACACAGTTTCGTGTTGATTAGGTCAAAGGTGTAAGATAGCGACCGCTCAGAGTAAAACATGACACTTCCTGTTTTCAGGGGGCGTGGCCTTAGTGATGTCATCATTTGACAGCAGGGTATTTTAGGTCAATCCAAGGTGCTCAATCACAGAAAGTTTGGTTCCTCTGAGAGTTTTTGTGTTGGAGTTATAAATGTTTTGAGTTTTGTGGCGAGTAGGTGAACTTTGACCCCTGCTAACCCCCCTTCAACATGCTCAAAAACTCACCATTTTGATAACTTTGAATCGCCCATGTCTTCTGATCAGACTCACCAAGTTTGAAGCCAATCAATCAAAATCCCTAGGAGGAGTTCGATCAAATACCAATGCTGTAAACGGCCAAAATGGGGTCAATTTTGGAACTTCAGTCCAAAATGGCCGACTTCCTGTTGGCTTGAGACCATGGCTCCAAGAGACTTTTTTGTACATCAGGACAATATACAGATGTGTAAGAAGTTTCGTTATTCTAGGTTAAAGCATGACTGGGGGCTGATCATTTAAAATTTTCTAGGGGGCGCCATATATACATTAGGCCACGCCCACCAAATTTTATTATGGATTCCTGTCTTGGGGTGGATAAAGATCCATCCTAGTGAGTTTGGAGAAGTTTGGCACAAAACTGAGGAATTCAGAGCCAAAATTATGACAGCGGCGTTAGAGGTCACTTCGCCAAGCTGCCACGCCCACCTGCTCAATCTAAACCAGTTGGGGCTGGAATCCAAAATACACCAGCATGTCTTCTGTCTGTGGAAAAGGTTTCAAGTTGATTAGGTCAAAGGTGTAAGATAGGGACCGTTCCCAGTAAAACATGACACTTCCTGTTCTCAGGGGGCGTGGCCTAAGTAATGTCATCATTTGACCACAGGGTATTTTAGGTGAACCCATGATGCTCAATCACTGAAAGTTTGGTTCCTCTGACAGTTTCAGTGTAGGAGTTATAACTGTTTTGAATTTCGTGGCGAGTCGGTGAACTTTGACCCCTCCTATCCCCCCTTCAGCATGCTCAAAAACTCACCATTTTGATAACTTTGAATCGCCCATGCCTTCTGATCAGACTCACCAAGTTTGAAGCCAATCACTCAAAATCCCTAGGAGGAGTTCGATCAAATACCAATGCTGTAAACGGCCAAAATGGGGTCAAAATGTGACCTTCCATCCAAAATGGCCGACTTCCTGTGATAGTTGGACTATAACAATAATTGTCAATTCTGAGCATCTTGGGGAGCTCTACAACTGTACCAAATTTCAAGTCTCTACGACGAAGTAAGTGAATAGCAAAGGGTCCTTTGAAAATTGCTAGTTGGCGCTGTTGAGCCATTTTTTTTTAGATTTTTGCGTCGACTTTAAAATACGTAAATTTTAAACAGTCTCTATGCGCCCGCCAAATTTGGTGAGTTTTTGAATATGATAAAGCCTCCAAAAAGGCAATTCATTTGGGTGGAAGAATAATAATAATAATAAACAGTACAGATACAATAGGCCTTCGCAGCGCTTTGCTGCTCGGGCCTAATAAACAGTACAAAAACAATAGGCCTTCGCAGCGCTTTGCTGCTCGGGCCTAAAAATAACTAGGATACCAGGAGTGGTCATTCTGTTGAGTTATAGCTACATAATTTCTCCAGTTAAATCTTATCGACTTCCATTAAGCCGACAACTACACGGCTTCTTGTGCCAGAACCAGGCTGCCTCAGGGTCAGTCACACACACACAAGTGCACTGAAGAAGTGTCCACTGTCTACAACTCCAACACACGCTGATGATCAATTTCAACATGTGGTCCAAACAAGACTGACAAAACATTTCTGTGCCACTAGCCTTAATGTTTTGAGGATGCATGTCTATAAAATTATTTTCTAACCACATTCAATCCAATTAAGTTAAAGCACACCTGTAAATTATGAGAGACTCATCCACTAAACATGTATGTAAATTTGAGTTTATCAGCAGCCAACTTTCTTCTCTTAATGGCTCAGTCCTTATTTACAAGATCAAGAAGCAATGTTCAGACAAAAACATGAACACGTGTACTTCTAACACAGACATTGCCTTTATTCTCCATGCAACCTGCAACACAACAGACTGAATACCAGGAAGTCTGTAGAGACCAAAGTCTCTTGGCTTACTTCTACTGTATTACTGTTACTGTTTGCAGCACTATGTTCTATCCTTTAAAGAGATCATGCATAGTTAAAGTTAAGAGGATTATTCATTTGCCAGAATTACACTTGAGGTTGTTAAAAACTACAAAAGGTATGCAACAGTTTAGATACTTTAATATTTTGAGGGTTGCAGACACCTAAACCAGTACAAGTAGCGCCATATTAATTACAGGCACAGAGTTTAACGCATGGTCTTTTGGACTGCGACATCGCTCAACAAAATATATTCCTCTGTACTGTTACTCAAGCAGTAGACTCCTTACCAAACTATAATCTTAATAAGCTTTCTTTTTGAAAAGCAGTAAAACTGCAAAAGACATGTGCAAGTTTAAACACTTTTACAAAAATAATTTTTACTTTAGTGTTCTAAAATCTCTGTTCCAGTCTATAAGAGTCATCTTGTTTTCTGTGCCTACCGAGTGTCAAACTGAAAAAGTCAGTTTAACACAGAGGAACAAAACATCCCCACAAACTGAAACTCAACACCACAGCTTTAGAGACTGCTCTACATTCAGCCAATCAGCATTCGAGTTTCCGACCTCACTGGTTGGACTCCCAACAATGTGGTTTGTGAGCTAGTCAAATAACTTGCTGCCAGTAGCTACGCGCAGCGAGGTTACTCTCAGTCAATGACCTATAGTTACCGCGGCTCGACATCTTCTGGAAAACTTGTGGGCGGACTGTGAAGAAACTTGTAAATGAACAGTTTAACATAAAGCAGCGCCACATTAATTCCAGGCCCCGACAAACTGAGCTGAAAACCACATAGCAATTAAACAGAGAGTTTGTGAGCGAAACTGCTTGGGTCCCAGTCTAGTAAAACGATAATTGCAGGCCAGCATGGATAAGTTGTGGTGTTGAATAAATACCACCATCAGCTCCCAATCCAGGAGAATAGTGAATAATGAAAACTAAAAGTAGGTTAGCAAAGTGCTGATGAATTTAGAAGCATTTTCAAACCTAATGAAAACATTTGATTACTTCGAGACTTTAAAATAAGTTGATAAAACCATGCTTGTGTGACACAAATTGACTTTGAAGGGATAAATTTAGAAAATGCTTCACTTCCATTAAAGTATTTAAAACAATGCCAGAGACTTTTAGACATTACATTAGATTTCTGTGGCTTTAGGAACAAAGAATAATGCAAAGCTCCAGCTTCACCACCTTCTGCTGCACTCTGATCAGCTATCGGAAAGCAGGACAGAGTAGTTTATACTAACTAATTTGGAATTATTCCCCTTTGGAAAAACAGTACCTCCCAACCACCTTTATAGTGATGCAGTTTAACAAAAGATGTTGACAGCCACTTAAGCAGAAGGTTGCACACTACCTACCTACCTAAGGAAACCATCAGCTTAGTAAACTTATTTTTTCAAAGCACCAATACTGCAAATGATGCATGCAATTTTACTAGCCGTTACTACAATTATTTTTACTTCAACATTCCTAAAAACTGAAGTTTATGGTACTGATAATGTTAATATTTTTACAAATGCAAAATAGTTTCTAATCCATTTCCAATAAAATGCAGTCATGTTCCATTTGTTGCAGGAAAGTAAGTTTGTGACATTTTCTTACAATGCAAGAATCTCATAACGGCATGTGCCTGCATGATCCAAACTGAGCTATGCTGTCTCCTTAGAGTGTATTTTCCCAAAACACACACAAAAAAAAACAAAAAAAACAAACAAGACAAAAAACAAAACAACAAAAAAAAGAAAAACATACAAGAAAGATTTGTACTCAGATTAATAACCTGTCACAAGACCAAAATCCAGCAAGGGAGATTTTTATTTTTTTTCCCCACAAGAACAGATAGTTGTTTTCAAGTCATCTGAATAAGTTTTAGCTTGTTTGAGGTTATATAATAGAGGAAACACTGTCCTGTGACAGTTGTAAAATACTTCCACTTTATTTCAAGAGAAAACGATTTTTAATCTGTGAACTCAATGGTTGTGTTACCACTTTGCCCTTGCTGCAAAGCCTAGAGCAAAAAACAGTTGGTTTTCAGGGGTCTAGTGATTGCATGATCCGAATGCTAAATGTGACCACTAATGAAGGGAAAATGATTAACATCAAGCTCAGCAGCCAATAGTAAAAGTTTAATGATGCAAATAATGGAGGTGGTCAGTGACGGTTCTGGGTCAGTACCCTTTAACCAGAGAAAAGGAAATAAAGTTATATGATCAGATTTTTATATCGCTGTTTTTTTTTCCTCAGTTAAAACCCCTTTAATGTCTGCTGGTAATTACAAAGCAGCCGCATGTTTGAAATGAATTTACAAAAGGAATCCGTAAGGATAAAGGCACTGCATTTGTAAAAAGTGCTCAAAGCCAACCATAAAATACAGATTTATAAATAATGCCTTCAATAATGGAACAGAAAGAGTAGCTTAAAGCAAAAAGCTACAGGGTTTAAAAAAAAAAAAAGTGGATTTTGGGATTCACAGCTGCCACAGAAAGCTTCCAGCTCAGATGGATATGACCCAATGCTGGCAACAGAGGGAGGAAAAAAAAGGCAAAGTCTAAGTCTGGCAGGTTATACTGTCAATACAGAAAAAATAAATCTGTACATATGAACAGCTCCACAATAAAAAGAAAAAAAAAAAAAGGGCAATACCATCAACATTACATCATCATGTTTGCTAGCTCAAGAAACTCAACTAAATGCTAAATTAAGAGAATAAAACTGCCAACTGCCTGCACATTAAAGTGACCTGTGGAGCTTTACGTGGCAGCAAAGCACACAGCTGCTTATATAAGCAGCTTTATATGATGGTAGGGTTACGCAAGCGGGCATATAAGAAGGGTGTAACAGTAATGACCACCCATTCCACGATGAAACTGGCTCCATCAATAAACTGCAGTAATGTGTGTTTGTTTTTTTTATGCTCCTGTGTATGCACATATGGAAGAAAAATGAGCATGCCACTCAGATCAGTCATGAGCATGAAATGGAAATATTTTCCCACAATATCACAAAACTCTAAGTCCCCTGCAGGCCACCAAATGTATTACTTCCTGATGAGTCATGTCTACTCATCCTGCCGTCAGACCAGCTCATGCAGAGAAGCACTGCAACCGAACTGGGTGAAAGGTGACATTGGTAGTGCTCGCAGGAATCACACCCAATACGCCTTTAAAACCACTGGATACACAAGTTGAGCACATTTCCAAAAACAAAAGTCTAATTTTTGCATGTGCTTAAATATCTATAAATAAATATCTATAGTTATAAATGATTACCTTAATAAATGTGCACAAATGGAACCAGACTTCCAAAACATTATAGTTGAGAATTGCCAATCATTGATGCATTTCAATTAAGAGCACTGCCTTCAGGTGACTGGCATCACTATCATGTCTTTGTTTTAAAAACCCAATTATCCATCCCCCCCATCCTCTCAGCCAACACCAGTGGTCAAGATAACCACTTCTAATCTAGTGGAGGTCAGAGCACAGGCAGCCAAGTGCCCTCTCCTTCCCCCTCACTTTCCCTTCCTCCCTCTTCAAACACTGCCAAATATGGGCCAGAGCAAACAAAGACAATGTGAGGTGAATGAGACGTAGTGGTCAGCAGGTGTCAAACAGCTACAAATACGACCACAAAGAGGAAACTAGATATCCTTAAGGAGAAGTAGGGAAAAGGCGTGTATGAAAGCCGAACAGCAAGGAGGGAATCGCTCCAAACAAACAACTCTTGCGTTTAACCATTAAGAGGAATATTTTGCTGGTTTGTTTCCTCAAGTGTCCCCTTGGTTCATAAGAGTTTCACTTCCGCAATAAGCAACAGTCAATGCTGCTACCGGGGTGAATATGTCAACAGCTACACAGAGTGATGCAAAGACCACAATTAGGAACTTGGGAAAAAAAAGAAAATATGAGGAAAAATGTGGGCTTGTCATAGATAGCTACTTTTCAGATCACAATCATGTTCAAATTAATCTTGCCAAGGAAATTAGTAAGGGGACATTTTAATCTCAAGTCCCCTGTAGTATAGTAAGAAAATGAATGACAGTAAAAACATAAAAAATTAACTCAATTATTGAGGCACAGCTGCGACACAGACATTCCTGTAAAAACAAAACCTTGTGAGAAAAAGACTAACACTGGTCTTTTTTTAAAACCATATGTCTAAAAAAAGGAGGTAAAACAGAGAGCTTTTGTTTTTAAACAAAAACGCCCACAAAAACACCACAAAAAGATTTTTTCCAATCTCAATGGGAGTCCTGGCTGCCAGTGAGCCCACGGGGTCCCTGGGGAACGGGCAGAGAGGAACACACAAGCCCAGAGCTGCCGGATCACATTTCCAGGCTGGTGCTCTGTCAGAATGACCTATAGTAAACCCAAACTGGCTTGATAGAAAGGTTACTAAAGGGCACTTCCAATGCGTTGGAAACAAAGTGATCAGCTTGAGATCTGGTTTGTGTCTTTTAGGCACACAGTTCTTCCAACATTGCTAGTCTCATCAGGTACAGCTGTGTTTAAAACTATTTGGAACTTGCGCCCAGTAAAAACTTTTTTTGTATCCCGGTTCAATTTTGAAGTGACAAATTCAAAATTATTTGGACATTTCAGTGAGGAATGTTCATATCGCGACAAAGATAATCAGCGGTACCTTGTCTGTTCCTGTAGGATGAGATGGGGTTCCACAAAAAACTTGACTCGCAGCCTCAGCCGACAGGGTGTCACGTTATCCATCTGCTGGCAGATGCGGTTCCTCAGATTCAGCCACAAATTCTCTCCTTTGCTGCCGGTAAACTGCAGCCCGAAGTAATCCACTTCAATTATGCCCAACTTTCTGCAAACCTGCAGAGAGGTAAAGGAAACTGGGTCTCAAAAAGAAGGGAATTACAACAGCTGGAACACAAACTTGAATCATTTCATGGGGGCTCATCAAATCTATCCCACCCTTAACTGCAGCATGGATGGTCGTGTTATTACATAACTACTGGCAAACATCTCTAGAAAGCCTCGAGGCAGAGATAATACCCATTTGTCCCTCAGCAAATTGGGAATATGCCCTGCATACAAAATAAGACCGACATTTCATTTTAGTAGCGGTAAGACTGAAACTACTGCTCCAATAGTAGAGTTTCTTTAGCACAATGGGCCTCAAAAATAATCAAATTAAGATCCAGATTTATTATTCATTATATCTTTACCCTCACCAGCTTTACAACATTAGACGCAATGAATTTTAATCTGTGCAGCTTTTCTAGACTTTGCAATACTTGTGGCCAAAACAAGTAAGCCAAAGACCACTAAATGTTAAATATGAAATTCTGGCAAGGCTCTCTCTACAAACAGAAGCAGGGAGAAAAATGGTTTTTTTGTGTGTGTTTTTTTAATTCAGACTAATGATTTATACATGTTCCTTCTTTTTATTAAGAGCTTAAAAGCTGCTTGTATCTTAGTTAATCCCAAAATTATAGATTTAAAGTACTCCTGAAATTTAGCCAAAAGCTTTTTCCTTTTACAGAAAAAGGTTTTAGTCCAAGTCTCGACTGTGAAAAATATATCTTTCAAGAAGGATAGAGCTTTTAGAAGATAGCCATTGATTTGAAAACAGTTTAATGTTAAATAAAAACAACCATGTCAAAATTTGACAGACATATGAAGAAATCTGGGTCTTGATAGCCATGTTCAGAACCTGAAGGGCACTGAATTTTGCAGACTTGACAAACTATGATAGCTTAAGAGTGATGAACACACTAAAGATAAATAAGGAAAAATTACTTGATTATTTTCCTGAAATCATGCAGCAGTAAAAGGGAAATAGCATTAATTATTTGATTATTAGTTAATGCAGGAATCAAAGTTACCAAGTGTTGAATAGCTTCAGCATATATCGATATTTACATTTAAAACTAGAGACAAAGGTGGAAACCAATACATTCATGTCAATGTTCCGACTAAATTTTCCCATTTTCAGTAGAGATCTCATTTTGTTTCATGCCACATGTATACCAACAAAGCTCAACTCAGGTTGAGTGAAGCTCAAGTGCCGAGCGCAGCTCGCGATGAAACACAATGACCTGTAGTAACCTCTGCGTAAGCCATCTGTTTCTGGCAATACAGGAAGAGTCTTACTAAAGCTTTAACATGTTTAGATACCCACGGAAACTAATATTTACAACGTAAAGTAAATACAAAATAGTTTTGAATGGTCTTTGTAGCAGCAGCGTAATTAACATTTGTTGTGACGGTAGGTGTAATAAATACAGAAAATTCAGAAAACAAGCATTCTTCCATGCTTCTTAGAAGAACGCTTCATTCTTAAATTGCTGATTAAATCATTAAAATAAAGTTTAAAAACAGTGGAGAACGTAAAGCGTGCCGGTACAATAACAGCTTCGGTGATTTGTCTGATAGACAAAGAAAGAGACGGAAAGACAAATAGTCTCCGTACATATATCTGAACATTTATGGGTACTTTGCTCGGAATCTAACCTTATTAAGACAGTCTTCTCCGTTCGCCTTCGCGTCAACTTTCACTTCCATCACCACCGAGTCCGGACGAGTAACGTGGCAGAGCATTTTGGCTTTGTATTTTGTAGTCTTTGGTGCGCCACGCTTTAAACCAACAAAACAATTCTCTTGCCCTCTTTAGAAACCCTCCACATCAAGCCGTCATCACTTTCCTCTCACAGTTCTCTCAGTGTGGCTAATCTTCCTCTACCAGCTGTAGGAAATATCAATGAAATGCCTCCCGTAGTCCCGCCTACTAAAAGGGCATCCAATCACAGACGGTTTATTATAACTCACTGAACTTCGTTTAACCAATTGGAAGCGTTTTCACATCCGCAAATTGGATGATGAAGTTTGAGCTCTTGTTTGAGAGGCACTGCGTCCTCTTGTGGTGGGTTGGTTGTATGCAACCAGAGAGCTTTTATTTTTGCACACCTGAACTTAAAAAATCAGGTTCATCGTACGCCAGTGCACTTCAGGCTAAGTTTAATGGCTTTCCATAGCTTTTTTTATAAATAATGTAGGGGATTATGACCCAGAAATAGCTGCAATACTAGTGGGGAAACTTTCCACTTCGCCTGTTTTTTGCAACTCAACGCTTTGATGAATATTTAATTTCTGCAACTTCTACTTCAGCCACCCACTATTTCCCCTTCTTATAGAACTTATTTGTTTTCTCTAAATCTTTCGTTTTATAACATCTTGTTCTGAAACGTATAGAATTTACTTATTCTTATCTATAAATAAAGGTTAAATACAAAATAAATCTGTCAAGCATTGAGCTGGAATTTAAACCTCTTAATAGCGCCTCCAACCATGAAGCTTAAGTGTTGCTAATTTGAGCACCTAATATTTCTGTGACCTTATTTCAATATGTCTTCTGCCCCAATGCATCCACAACAGCTACTGTTTATCATCTATTATTCAGCAGCACTACATTGTGATGGAGGCAAACTTGGCAAGGAAAGTGAAGAGAAGAGCAGCCTTGTACTTTAAAACCCAGGAAGGCATGGTATTCAGCCAAGCTTATCGTTTGTTTGCCAGAGGACAATTTAGAGTGGAGGCAGCATGCCTTTCCGATATGTTTGCACTCTTTCCACAGCTGCATTCCTTGTGTAGCTGGAGTGATATGTATATAATAAGAGGAGACTGAAGGGAAAATACCAATGATGTTCTAACATTTAGCTACAGCGCCTTGCAAAAGAACTCCGATCCCCTTCATTTAGCGGAATTGTGAAATGGAAGGAAAGCATACTTCAATGTCGTTTAGACCACCAAAGGTATTCAACTCCAGCCCTCAAGTGCTGGTTTCCTGCAAATTTTAAATATATCTCTTCTTCAACACACCTAGTCAAATATACAGGTCTTTAATAGGTCTCTGTAGAATTCAGTCATTTGACTTGACCAGGGGACACATCTAAAAGTTGCAGGAACAAGCCCTTGGGGACTGGAGTTGAAGTTTAGACCAACCTTTTACTACATTTGCGTTTACAATTCTTTTGGAGTACATTTCTATCAGCTTTGCATTAATAGTCATTTAAATTATTTTCCCATTCGTCAGCAAATTTGGTAAAGCTCAATAAGATTGAACGGAGTTCTTCTGCAAACATCAATTTTGTAGTGTTGCTGTAGATTCTTATCTGAATATACGCTGTAGCTTCAACTGGGTCATTCAATCACATGAGCTTTGATCTAAAGCATTGTATTGTATCAGCAGAGCACTGTCTGTGGGTTTGATCTGGAAAATGTGAGAAAAATTAGTCAACATAAAAGACTAGCTTGAATAATTCAGGAATCTTGTGCATTATTGTGTATCAAGGGAAACTCTTAATTTGGTGCAAACAAAACAAGGAGTAGTTTGCACCAAATCAAACTAATTCAATGATAACTCAGTGTTGACAGTGATGACTATGTGTTTACTACTGCCTATTTCACAATAATAAAGTAAACAGTGCAGCATGTTTGTAAGTTGCTCATCTAGAGGGGGTTGGAGGGAGTGTGGATGTTTGCAGGATACACAGTATTTGCTAACTGGTGTAGAACTAAAATAGCCTTGCATGGATTTAGCAAAACATTGGATTGACAAATGTTATGCTTTACTTTAAATTTGTAATTTTCTTTTTAGACTTTTGTTGTTCATATCTGTAAACTCTTTCCAGGCGATTGCATCTAAAAGTGTACTTAATCGTCAATCATTTGTTGCCATAGCTCTTAAAGGAAAACCACTGATGGTAAGCATGTTGTTTATTTGTAACCAAACCATACTGTTGAATATTTCAGTGTAACCTAAGCAAGTAATCTTCAGGTTTTTACAGTTTATGTTTCCACTAAGCTTAACCTTAAATGTTTTTGAATGCAACGTTTTAGAAGAGTAGGAAAGTATTTACAAATTTAAGGTTTTATAGAACATATTTGGTTTTGAATAAACATATTGGCCGATGAGGTAGACTATCTGGTCTACATAGATAGTGTTGGCATTCCAAAAGTTGCATAAACTGATTTCAACAGTCTGAAATCAGTAATGTCCAACTGTAATTTCACAAGCTCTGATCTATGATAGTCTTATTACATGCATGTTTCCATCCTCTGTGTTTGAGTGGTTAGTCATTCTGGTTCCTTATCTGTCTGCAGAATCCTCCTCAAAAAGGAATTACGCAATTTCCTCAACTTTAACACATGCATCTTTCCCAGTGTGATGAGGTCAGCCAGCATGTAGTCTGTACAGGCTGCTGCTCTTTTGTCTGAGGTGGCATAGGTCTGCCTATAGAGAAATGTCTGAGCTGGCATTATAGCTATAAATGGAAAAGAAGAAAAAAAAAAGTCCACCTGGGACCTTATTCTACTGGCAAATTGCACGCATACTCACATCGTATTACTACATTACAAAAGACTGATCCAGTTATCGGTTTTACAGCATCTAAGCCTTATTAATTTCTGATTTCAAGGATCTTATCAAAGTTAGCTGACTCTTCTGTTTCTGATTCAAGTGAAGCTAGGGGTAATATAAGAAGTCATGAGTGGTAGAGCACAGGTTGCTTATTTCTGATTTATATTGACCACAAGTTATCTTTCCATTTGAAAAAACAAAGTGAAATGCAATGGGCTTAATTTAGAGGATTCCAAAGTGCACTCTGGAATCACCTAATCAGTACGGATTTTGTGCTGATCCCAATGGCAACGGTGCAATTTTGGTACCCAGGAACTCTGGCTCAGGCAGTTAATGTAGATGAAAACTGGAATTAAAAAAAAATTAGTTTTATTAAGATTAACATTTTTACTAATGCATTAGAATCTTAACATGGAAAATGTAGAAAAAAAGAAAGTATTTATGCTTTAATAAGAATGATTTTTGATTTCGTTTTAATTTCATATAAATGATCAAATGATCTTCATGTAATTGATGGATGCACACAAATTTCCCACACAAAATTAGGTCTGTTTTGTGTGCCAAGCTGGTGCACACAAAAAAAACCAATTTGACTTTAGTTCTGCTTTGCTCTCAGTAAAGACATTTAAATTGTATACATTTAAAAAAGGGGAAAATAAAAAAATTATGTATATTTCTTATTTTATCTTAAAAATTAGGTTTTCTTATTGGACTATTTTCTTCTCTAGCTGCAATACAATGCAGTAGAGTTGCTAAAATACACATTGACTTCAAGAGGTTGGATTTTATTCCCAGCAGTTGTAAAAAGCTGTCAAAAACATGCATGCAAGCAACATAGCATAAAAATGAAAGCTGTCTGATTTAATGCATTTCTAATCTGTTATACTTAAAATACATTTTTGAAAGGTTCTTCTATTATAACCATTGCCTATTACAAATGCAACACTTTGTAGACATGGAAATTAGTATAATAGTAATTAAACTGACTCATCTTTGAACATCTAGGTCAGTTTTGAGTCTGCTGTTTTTTTCCCACATGGGTCCCTGCACAAACACAGACCCTTTTACAGACTTCTGCTTTGTAGCTTGGTATGACATCATACAATGTGGCATCACTTCCCTGCAAGGCAAGTCATTGCTCACTCAACTGGGGTGCAAACACATAGCCATGCAAGGATTTCTATGTGTGCAAATGTTGGTGTGTGTTTGTACACGCATGCGTATGTGTGTGTGCATGTGGATGCATGACATCACAGTGTCATTGCTGCCCAACTCCACAGCAAAGCCATGTTTTCTGAAGCAGAGAGTAGGACAGGAAGTGCCATGGCAGCGTCACTTCTCTGGCTATTGTTGTGATCGCCTTGATTGCTTGTTCTTTTTTTTTTTTTTTCCATCTACTGGGCTTAAACCAAGGGGACTGGGCTGCTGGTGAGAGTGGAATTGATCATTGAAGTAAGTAGAGGTGCCAAAGGATAAGATGTTCCTCTGAAGAAAATCAATAACCACTATCCAAGGATTTATCAGATGAAGATTCATTATCGACTTCAGATGTTGATTCAGAGTGTATGATGAAGAGGAGTCAAAGGTTCAGTGGCTCTTTCAGCTTTGAGGAGGACCAGCACATTCGTCCGAAAGATGAGGAAGAGGAAGGAGAAGCTTTGCCACCAAACTTCACTAAAGGACCAAAAGAGGTGGCAGCAAAAGCAGCAGCAGATTTTAAGCAAATGGAAACTAATCTAGTAATCTGTGGCTCAAATCAAACAAGGTCGGATATATTCAGACCTCAACAGTTATGGCAAGCTATGACAAAATGCCTTTCTTTTCGCTGGACTTCCATCAGCAGACAAAGCAACCGGAAATCAGCCTACGAAGGGGATCTCAACCAATGTGAAGACACACAGTCATCTGTCAGCTCTGACTCGACCAATGAGAGCTCCTCAACATCATCTGCCTCAGATGACAAAGATGCACATCTGTCAAAACCTGAGGTCATCAGCAACACAGGAGGGAAAAGTGGTCCACCCCCTCGTCTAGGAATTTCTTATTCCTGCCCCAGACTATCCAGATCTAGACTAACAACAGACCTGGGTCTGGCCTCAGCAATCTTGGAGAAAGAAATGTTTCTACGGGTTGAGCTGGTAGATTCAGGTGATGAAAGGGATGATTTACGCTACCGAGCAGAATGGACTTTGACAGAGAGAACTAAGGACCTGGCAGGAGGCGTCTGGCAATCACAAAGCCAAAAAGTAACAGACTGACCTATTAAATTGAAGGTTTGGGCTGATTTAGAAGTGATAGACTTCACATCATATACTGCTTAAGTTAGATTGCAACCTCAGCTATGATAATGTTACCATAGATGGCAGAATCGTTCATTACAAATGGCTTGTGTTTTTCTGAAGAGTAACATTGGTTTTCAGTCCTACCCATGAATTTTCAAGAGCTAGAGAATCTTCAGACCAGCACCTTGTTTCAGTGATCTTTGAGGAGTGATTCTAAGGCATAATTTAGCTAAACCAGGTAGAAAAAAGGGAATTATTAATGCTACTTGATAAAATAGATGTCTGGAAAACAAAGGAAGTAGCAACATATTGACCTGGTAACTCAAGATTTGGATTACACTACAAAAAAGTACTTCACACCATGTATCCTTAAAGTGAGACTGCAAGCTCAGCCATGATTATGTTATCTTACATTGTGAGGATTCTGATTAGAGTTGACCTAGATTTTTCTAAGTAATTGGTTACGCGTGATGTCTATCAGATTCAGTAAATGCAGATAATCAATTAGAAATGCTATTTTGTTGGCACGGCTAATGCTGAGGTCATTTTTTTCAGCCTTGATGGAATCCTCACAGAACGTTTTTATTTCTCAGTGGTCTCTTGGTGGAGAAATGGTGAAATTGTATTTTGGTGGTTTTTCAGTAAAACCCGGGATTTTACAGTATTGGGTTTTGAGGTCTTCATCCATGGTGGTCTTAACTACCAGTATGTTGAAAAACACTGTCTCAACATGTGTCAAGCAAACTACACTACAGTGTTGAAATAAGGTCTTAATTTCTTTATACTTTTCTGGCTCAGCACATGCTACAGTAAATACACAAAAAAGGTTTAGATATGCTGACAGATGCAAAGCTCAACTATCATTATATATACTTAGCCCCTTTTGTCATGTACTTTTATGTTATAATTTTGGTAAGTACACACAGCATAGCTTTAATCAAATAATATTTACTATTGGAAACAGATGCCATTATTTTCTTTATAAACAAATTAAAGTTCTGTGATTCTGCATGGAGAACAATTTCACTCAAAAGTGAAAACTGCATTTCAATATTTTGTAGAGGTGTTGCCAGAAGGGAGTTAAATGAATATGCCGCTATACTGAGATTTTCTTTCTCCAAATTCAGAATTTTACATGCAAAATTGCTGTAACTTTTAAAGAATGTGGATAAGTGCCACAGAGGATGCCATTGATGATCTTGTGAATTCAGAACATTAGTTAAGTGGAGCCACATCTGTGGATTATTTTATAGCAATGCCTCATACATCTTGCTCCTTTTTCTGACATTGGTGGAAAAACGTAATGAAATTAGCTAAGATATCGGGAAGATAACACTGCACCTCTACTTGTTTAATTCATCCCTAGGAAATTTCAAGATATCTGAACGTGCCACCTTCATTTTTTTCATTTATAAACACATTGGAAATGTCCAATTGTAATACTATTCAGGGAGGAGAAAGTTGATGTCTCAGGGAATAATATGTTTTGGTGAGCAATGTCCAAATCAACCACAGAACAAAAGCAAAGATCTAGTGAAGATGCTTGCTGAAGCTGGTAACCAAGAGTCCTTAAGTCGGCAACACACATCCCTTACCAACATGGTCTGGGAGTTCATTGAAGAGACAATTATTTCAAATGCTTCGCAAACATACAGATTACAGCTTGCAATACAATCGAGAATGAAGACATGTTTCGAGACATGTTCTGTGGTCTGATGAAACTAAGATTGGTGTGTCTAAATATAATGATCATTGTAACATTTGGAGGAAAAATAGTAAAGCTTGCAAGGCTGAGAATATCATGCAAACTCTTCATGGTGGTAGCAGAACCATTTTGCTGCTGTACCACCAGTACACTTCACTAAATATAACATCAGTACATAAATATAACATCGGTACTGTATTTATTAATACAGTGTTACCCTAAGCAAATCACAAAATAGTTCTAAAGTGGCTTAAGGACAACAAAGTCAATGTTCAACACTGGCCATCACAAGACCCTGATTTCAAGCACATAGAAAGTTTGTAGGAACAACTCAAAAGTTGTATGAGCTACAAAGCTGACTCAATTCCACCAGTTCTGTCTAGAGCAGGGGAGTCAATCTCCAGTCCTCAAGGGCCGCTGTCCTGCAACTTTTAGATGTGCTGCACCACACCTGAGTAGAATAATTAAGTCATTAGCAAGGGTCTGGAGAACTTGTTTACACAAGGAGGAGGTAATTTCATTCCAGTGTTTTGTTCCTGTGGCACGTCTAAAAACTGCAGGACACTGGCACTTGAGGACTGGACTTTGACACCTGTGGTCAAGAGGAATGGGCCAAAATTACAACAAACTTTAGTGAGAAGCAGTCTAATAATTATGCTACCAAATGCTAAGCAGATATGTGTAAACCTCTGACATCAACAAAAGGTAAAACTTTATTGTGTTCTTTAGCAAATATAAATATATTTAATCCAAATTGGTTTATAATAGAAAAAAACCTAGTTTGATACAAAGTCAGTCAGAGAAGAAGAAACTACTCTGGTGTGTGTAAACATTTGGTTTCAACTATAGATATCAGCAATACTGTTTAGTATCTAAAGTCCATGATGATTTCATAAAAAGCTATGAGCCTTGAATGTTTGTAAAGACTGCATTTGTGCACTTTATGGCCTTAAGGTCAACTCTTCATATGTAAAATGATGCTTATAAAAAGGTAAGCATCCTCAACTCAGTTGGAAGTTGTTTGTATCTGCCTGCCAAGACTCATTTGACATGCTTTAGTGAGCAATGCATTTTAAAATATGCGAACCTACACAAACTGATCAACAGCTTGCACGACTGATCAGTTTAATCAACATAATAAGAGAGTTGTAAAAAGAGTCAAAACATTGGTTTTGTGACATTGGCAATAAGGTTAATTTAACAGTCCTTAAAAACATTTTATCTGACTGCATAAGAAGAAAGGACTTGTTTTGACATTGCGAAACCGAGGATGAATATTTTTAGCCTCTGTTGTGTAATGCCCTGTCTTTTTCAATCAGATCTTCAGGGTTGAATTGCTCTGGAGGGCTGAGTGGCAGAACATGTGGACGTCCTGATATAGACAGAAGAAATGAACCAGATGGGACCAAAGGAATTGTGGTAGATTTAAACTGTCATTTCATGGAACGTCTTTTCAAGACAAAAATCTTGTCTGTCTATAAACCATAAAAGTAGGTAAAGGGCTAATGACAAGATAAATTTAGTCCTTCCAGTCTACAGAACATATTCTCATGTGAAACAATGACATAAAGATAACATTCTGTGAATTATTCTATCCAAAAATAAGATTTGGAAGATGTCTCTGCCTGACCTGTTATTAACCGATATCTTCCCAATATCAGTCAGTAATATTAGGTCAGGCTGAACTTTTGAAATTTTAAAACGTGCACAAAAGAAGACTAAATTCAGTAGTTTTGACTCTGCGACAGCTTTCGTGGAACTTTATGAGACGGTAACTCTCCAAGAGATAATAATGTGGTTTATCTCTAATAAGAGCCTTGGTTCTGGCCCCGAGAGGAAATCAGTTTCTAGTCGAGATCTGTGCAAAGTCTATGTCAGAAATTAATTATCAGACGTTTCCTGGCTCCTGTCCCTGACGTGCTTCCTATCTCTGATTTCCTCTCGCTACAGTCAAACTAATCATTTTCCTCCTTAATTGCTTCTCTACCAACAGAGGAATCAGGCCTGCTGCATTCTGTGCTACATCTAATTCAGAAAACCCAGGTGGTGGAGATTTTGTTCAAACAATTTTGGCTTGATAAAACTGACACAGAAAAAGACAGTTTCCAATTATTCAACTTTGAAACTTGTTTTTACTGACAATCCACGCCAGGCACTATTGGTCCATGAAAGCGTTGTCTTATGCAACAGCTGATAGTTTGAGCAAGAGCTGGTAACTCAATGTAACATTATATTGTTTTTCCATTATAAAGATTTTTTTTTATATGTCCTTATTTGTGTTTCATTGCCACATGATCTTATTCAGTCTTCAGAGGCAAATCTGCTGCTTTAAACATTTAATTTCATTTAGCAAAAATTCAAACACATTAGCTAATGTTAATATAATTTCGGTACAAATGTTCAAATAGAAAAAATAATGGCAAACATTACTAACCTGATCAATTTTGTTTAACTTTTAATAACTTACTAGGGAGTTTGCTATCCCCTCCTCCCCCAACAATTGTGAGAACAGGAGCACATAGAAATCATTACACAAACTTTAAAGAACTGAGAGGAGATATTTTACCAAATCTCAATTTAGACTCTCATAGCAGAAGGCTTTTTAAAATGTCAACATACATGACAAGCGTGGAAAATGTTTGACAGTGGCTTTATTTGGAAACGTATAGCAGTAGAAGTAGTTTCTTCAGCAGGAGTAAAACTAAAGCAAAGGAAAATCTGACTATAGCCTTTTCCCTGCAGCTAGAAGACATAATAGTAATTCAGGGGTGTTGAGCTCCTCCTCGATGGCTTGTGTCCTGCAACTTTTAGACGTGCGCCTGGTCCAACACACCTGAATTAAACAGTTTAATCATCTCCCTAGCATGCAGAATGGTTCTTCAGAGTCCTGATGATGACCTAATTATTTGATTCAAATGTGTTGCAGCAGAGACAAATCCAAACATTGGAACGACATTGACCCTTGATGACTGGAGCTTGACAACGGTGCTCTACTCTGTTATCACCCTGAGTGCTCTTCCTGGCTTCTGTCATACCCTGGTTTTCGATGCATATGATCTTATTCAACATCGTTGGATTCACAGAACCAATTTAGAATAAGACTTCTGCATTGGAGGCTTATGGGCAAGGAAAAGATGGTCACACAGCTACACTTCAAAGCTGCTGAGCTCTGTCTGAATGCATATTAAAGCTTATTCAGTGCTCTCTACTTCCTTGCCGGAGGACAGAAAGAGTGCTAAGAGTAGAGAGGGAGGAATTTTTATGACTGGGTGAACATCAGGGGTAAGTGGAGCAGGAATGAAAATGTCTGATAGAGTTTGTGGTCTACATTCTCATGTTAGCCGCATTTTTACAGTCATGAGAATTAGCTGCATTTTGTTACAATACACTATCTTATCAGTGCAGACTGAGTTGAAGGTCAGTCATTTAATTCTTACTTAAAGGAAACAAAAAAATTACATCATCTTGGTTTCCTCAAAATTTACTCCATGCTTTGCTGCTTCTGTTTTGTTGTCGGTGGGTCCAGCTGGTCAAAATTAATTAGTCTAAAATGTTATTTAGTTGGAGTATCTCCCAATTTGTTCCAAAAACAAATTAAGAGATTATTTGTTTTTGACTCTTAAAAACAAATTAGGAGATAAAACATTTTGTATTGATTACAAAAATATATTGCACTAAGAATTGTCCAAAATAGAAAACATTATATATTTAAAAAGCATGGTGTCCCTTTGTAGGTAACCCGATTTACTGTAATGCATCTAGATAAAAGAAAATCCAGCCCCATTCTAATCAAAGTTTCTTGTTTGCTTTAGATTAATTGAAAATTATTAGAATCAGTATTTTATTACTGCAACAACAGAAATAAATGTCCCGAGTTATATATTACTCAAAGGATAGTATTTTTTTTAGATCTTATACTAGTCCACTGCATTCTAATCCTCACTCTTGCTGAGAGGAGGTTTTCATTTTAAACCGTTGATTATACATTTGAGTAAGTACCCTTGCTGTGAATTTCTCTGTATGAATGTCGGATGAGTCTCATGTGACACATATGGAGTAAGCTTCAGTTCAGATCTGAGTTCACTGAGTCGGGAAGATGTTTCTGGGTCAGTGAGACAAACAAGTCAGTAGGTTTTTATCTGTAAGCTTACTGGAGCAATGTTGTCCTTGTTTAATCCCTTATTCATGACTAAACCAACATGCCTTTTGTAAATGTTTAATCTTTATGAATGAGGAATCTATTCTATTTTTAACTGGCTTGACAATTAAAATGCAGATTATTAAAAAAATGTAAATCAAATTGTTAGATGTGATTGTGCTGGTGTTAGATATTCAGTTTACTTTAACTTGTAAAAGCTAAAAGCTAAACTTAATTCTCTGTTTGCTGCTAAAGTGGGATATTAAATTAAGTGCATCCATTGTTTCAGTCAAGAAGAAAGTCATTTTACTTTTTCACACTTTACCACCAAATAACTTGGGATTTTATGGGATTACATTTGCTGTTAATTGATCGAAATTATTCTGTTGTATGTTTAGAGTCATTACATACAAGTAAGTAAGTAAAGTAATTTATTTACTTACTAGTTGACTTTCAAGCAATTAGTTGCACTGGATTTAATTTTTGGAGAACAGAATAGAGGACTGACAACAAATGCACACCGACTTTTCAGATTTGTATTACTAAAATAAAAAGAAAAAAAAACCTGAATTATTGTTCATCCACTTCACCATGATTAACTACTGTGTGCTGATCTGCCAATTAACCTCTAAAAAAATACACAGATGTGGATGATGGTAACATTCACCTTATGTGAATGAGTAACTATGACTAAGTGGTAAATTTTATATCTTTTAACTTTAACGTCACATAACGCTTCCTTTTTGTGAAAAAGGAAGAGGACATTTAAAAATAAACAATGCTGCCACCTTCTGGAAATAATGCTTATGTCAGGAAATGGAAAAGAGTAAAGGGAGTTTAAATTACAGATATAAAGTTGTAAATGTTCATAAGGTTGCTTTTTTTAGGTTATTAAAATTAAAACTATTTGTTCTCATAGCCAAGTTGTACAGAAAGTTTGCAAAGTTGAAGACAAATGGTAAATGCAGTTTTTATTTTCTTTAATGCATTTTTCCACGTTTAGGATTATTTATCTTTTGTGACTGATGTACTCTATATATAGGCATTATGTCATCTGTTTTTTATTTTTAAATCACACATTTAGAAATTGCATGAATTACATCATTACATCTAACATATGCACTAATTGCAATATTGATGTGTTTCAGTGTCGTTCAGATGAGCTAAAGTGCTTCTGTTGTGTCTTACCAAAACTTCTACTAGCCATGTCAGATGATTCTTCAGTGCAGACTTTCTAAATTAAAAGTTAACTGAGCCAGGGTAGACTGCAACTTCCAAAACAAGCCACAAGAGGGAGTCATTTTTCTGTTAAAGAAACCTCCTTAGTGCTCTCTGTTAAGTTTTCAGATTGATCCTCCATCATCTAAGTTGCTATTGGGTGAAACTAGGGTACATCTGAGAGGCATCATCTGTCTATGTCAGGAGGGAAAAAAAAGCATTTTTTTTAAAGCAGACTCATGCTCCATATCTGGTTAAATATGAAAAGCATTTATGTTTGCTTTTGTTACACTGACTGGAAAATCACCAAGAGTTTTGAGCCTGACAGGTTATTCTGGTCACACAGAATACAGGAAGACATTTTTTGTTCTCACTTTTATTCAAAGTCATTGTTTCCCCACACTGCTGCTACTCATTCTGAACCCTGTAGAGCAGCAAGGTCCATCTGATCTGTGAGAGTCCACATTTTATCCTGTATCCCAGCACAGAGCACAAATAAGCGGCACTGTGGAAGTCTGGAAAGTTGATGGGCACTTTAGGACAATGGGCTGAATTAACAGAAAAGACTGATTTTTATTTGCCAACTGCTCAATTACTCTCATGTTTATTCAAATCCACTTCAAAGCCTTAGACCCAGTTTGAATATGAGGTCTATCCCATCCAATACTAACTTTTACTAAACAAGATATACAAAAAGTGCAAAAAATAAATAAATAAATTGAGCTGAGGAATTGCCATCCTGTTTTCTTATTATTTCATTACCAGATGCAGTTATTTCATGTTCAAAGGGTGATTTTTTTATTTTTTTTTTTTTTTTAAATATTGACAATAATATGACAGCTAGTCAATTACTGCTTCCATGAAAGGTAAAATTATATTAGCTTAAAAGCTTTATTGGATTACTGGCAGGTTCTTAGCACATTGTGGGCTTTATTGCAGTTAATGTGATCAAAATTATTGCATTAACAGGTATTACTTTATCACCCATTGTTACATTACTGATGAAAACTGGGGGATGTGTGTGTTACAGTTCCATAAATTGTAATGTTAGCCATCCTATTCTAGTTTAATAAATAATGAAGACAAATATTGAAAAATGGCAACAGCATTTTGAAACACAGGTATTTGACAGTTAATTCAAAGGTACTAGATTACAGAAATAATATTTTTTCATCTGCATAACTTCAATAATATTCAGAGAAGACATTGAGTTAAGCTGCATTGTTTAGTCATTTGTTTCTGTTTATCAGTTATTGTTATTCATGTATTAGTGCTTGTAAAAAGTGTTTATTTGTATTTTGAGAAAATTTGTGTCTAATTGTTATTCTGATCTCTAATCCGATCTTTACAGAAAGAGACGTTTGTCTTGTAATGTCAGCTCTATGTTCTTTACTCAGATGTGTGATCGAATTTGCACAACAAAGTTCCCCCTGTGGTGGCAGCTCTAAGCCATCTTGGGTAAAAAGATATCTTAGGAGAGGAATAATTCACCATGGCAGCAGCTGGGCCACTTTTAAAGGGACGAAACATCAGGGGGAGGAGAAAAATCAAGCCATTTCTAAGAGACTGGTTTTTTAAGGTCTGTATCAAACAGGCTCCCTGTTGCATGAAATGGGGAAATTCAAAGTGATATCAAGGGTAGTGGGACAGGTCAGATTATTGCCTGTAGCAGCTGTTATCCATGTAAATGATGGCAGGCTGGAGCTCTTAAAAATTCTGAAAGGATCTTTGAAGACGGGTCAGATTTAGCTGGCGAGTGTTTCTGTTTAAAGGACTCCTCACACAACCTAGATAAAGATATGAAGCTAAACTTAATTTTGGAGTAGAAGGAGGAGCTCACCCAGGGCCGTCATGTTTTGTATGGTTTGAGCAAGACATGAGTTCAGGGGCATCATTATGAGAACAAAGAACAAAAAGACTTGGGTGAGAAATAATCACAGGGACATGCTACCCAGCTGTGGAAAAGACCACACAGGGAGGCTGATGGGAAGAGTCTAACTTAGTTAGACTCTAACACTTGGGGAGCTGGACTAAACACAAAAGGATCTTCAAATCAAGTGAAAGGTTCCTGACGTTAACTTAACAAAATGATCCAAAATGCACAGTGAACAGAACAAGAGTGGGGCAATCTCCAAAAGAGCTGGACGTGTGCATCAGTTAGGAGATATTAAAGACACGGGTGGGTCTTAAAATATTTTTTATCATAGAAAAAGGCTGCTTCTTCAGCCAAGTAGTTGTTGTCACACTTTAGTTCAGATCATTTACTTCTTTGTAAGGCCTTAAGAGTATGCTACATTTAGTTTGTTTTGGTTTTCTGTATCCTGCTTTGTTGGTAGACTGGGTCCATTAAGTGATTTCTAAATACTTTTTGGCTGGTGTTTTTCTTTTTTTGGGGGGTGGGGGGTTAACACAAAGAAGATTGGTCATTTTTGAGATTGCACTAGATGTTTGTATTGTCATTTTGACAGAAATAGTGAAAGAAATTCCATCACAAGGTGTTTTACCCCATCATATTTTTAAAGGATAATATTGTACACAAGCTTGACCCTAGTGGGATTCCCAGGGGTCCTGGTGCCTATCTCCAGAGGTCAAAGGTCAAGAGGCCAGGTACACCTTGGATAGGTCGCCAGTCCATCAAAATTATAATATTGACATATTCCATTGCATTTAATTTTCCATCCATCCATTTTTCGTTCACCCTTGTCCCTAGTAGGGTCAGGAGGGTTGCTGGTGCCTATCTCCAGCTACATTCCGGGCGAGAGGCGCTTTTAATTTTTATTTGGTTTAATTAATATTCAAAATGGTAAACAGATGCCATCACACGTCAAGCAGGTGAATACATGAAACAGTGAAACGATCACAATTAACTGAGCATAAACATGAATTGTGCACTGCGTTGTATGTAATTTAACGTGTCAGGGTTCTGATGTTGATCGCGAGGCTGAATCTGCATTCCACAGCCACACTGAAGTGACACTGTAGCCAAAGTTTTGAAATCAGGGGACAGTTCTCAAACTTAAGTTGGAAAGACTCTCTGAACAAGAAGCAGTGGTAGGTAATCCCTCAGAATGTGTTCCTTCTGCAGCAGATGTGCTCCAAAGCTTCTAAAGCTCTTAAGTGTACTGTCAGCTCCTGGATTTTGAGATGCTCTCAGTTCAAGATCCTACTCAGATTCTTTTGCTGATTGAATTTGTTACCTGGTTTTGCGTTTCTTTAGCAAAATTTGCCACATCTTATAAACAAACTTTAGGAGATGTAAACTTTTATAACCAGCAGTCCCACACAGAGTTGTCATGAACATAGTTTTCTCATGTTTCTTCTAGATGTATTATTTGGTTCGGAATCTGAATACCTGGTTAAGAATTACTCCTAATACACAAATGCAAATAAAACTTTGACCTGAAAGAGTGCATTCTGACTTTTGAAAATAACTTTATCCTCCTAAAAAGGTAGATGTTTCCGCAACATTAGTAGGACTATAAGAGTCCTGCTAATGTTGACCTTGCTACAACTCAGCAAGGTGTACCATTTTCAGCGGCTTTAGTCCTTGAGGCTTTATGCTGGATTTGATTCCTGACCTCGGGACCATTTGCTGTATGTCTTACCCTTCCATATCCAACCTCTTTTCTGTCCAGTTAGTATTCAGTAAGAGTTACTTGTGCCAAGAAAATCTTCAAAATATATACATATATAAGAACTCCTCAGACCAGTTTTCATTTGGACACAAGAGTTGAAAAGTTTAAGTAGCCTGAATAATCTTGGCAAATCTCTGCATAGATTACATAAAACATGATGCAGAATGTCTGTTTCCAAGGCAACTGTGATTTTTTATTTATTTATTTATTTTTTGTCTTTGCTGAAATTCTAATGTGTCATTTTATCCTGGATCATTGGATTTTTTGTTTGAGGCCTTTGCATTTTGTTCAGTTACAGTCCACAGAAACCTGAAATGGTTTATCTAACAAAGTTTTAAATGTCCAGACGGATTGTATTTTTATTTTTATGAAAAAAAGGGTTTTAATAAATAAACAGGACACAATGTAGAATTACATTTTGTGTTTTTATTTCTTTATTTTTTTATATACACTTCCCAGAACATTTTAAAGGATGCATGAATGTTTTAATTAGCTGTTACATAGGATGACAGCTGTATGGAGATGCACTGCAGGACCAGGTAGTTATTTTACAGTCTTTCAGTGTGTCCACAATTAAAAGGAGGAGGTGAGAATTATTATGGAAATGCAGTAATTCTGATTCTTCATTTCCTTTTGCACAGCATGCATCATTTAGTTGCATATTACAGATGCTGCAGGGTTCAAATTCTCACTCCCATACTTTTTAGACCAAAATTTGCTCTAACTACAGCCTCCACAGCTAAAGTAAACATGATTATACTTAACTTTTACCAACTGAAACTACTCAAAGCTTGTGTGTGAAGTGAGTCTTTTCTTGCCAAACTAGCTGCTTTGTACTATTTTTGGAAAGACAACTTATAGCAAACTGCATATCACTTCACAGTAAATAAGAAATGGTAAAGGTTAAGATTTTCTACCTCCCTAATATTTGTCCCATATTTATGACATAATTTGCAGAATATGATGGGCCATTTCCTATCATTCAGTGTTCTTAAATGTCTTCAAAAGCTATTTGAGAAATATTTTCACGTGCTGCTGTGAGATTTGCCTATTGTTATTTCTAACCAGAAGAATTTAAAATATCTCAACAAGTATAATACGAGTTTTAATCTGAAGTTTGGTGACATTAAAAATGGTTTTCTTTTGAGTTTAAATGTGTAATTGTATTGCTGGATTAACAAATTAAAATCAAATCCTGGTATTAGAAATCATCATAAGGTGGCCGCTGTGGTGGCACAGGGGTAAAGCGTGCAGCTCCTGTACAGAGGCCTCAGTTCTCAATGTTGCTGTCACAGGTTCAAGTGCCAGCCTGTGAACCTCTTCCACAAGTCTTCATGTCTTCCCATTCTCTCAAAACTCACTTTCCTGCCTGACCAGTATTAAATAAAGGCTACTGGAGCCAAAATAAAAATAAAAAGAATCATCAAAAGGTTATGGTTGTGAGCAAGAAAGGTGACTTTTCCTTCCACTCAACTTTCCATTTAAATCATTGGATTTATTTATCTATAGCCACTCTATAGATAGCAATGCAACTGTTGATCTTTCTGCATTACAATCTATTTTCATTTACTTTACATCAAACAGAATGCTGTGTTTTATTAGCTCTGAGGTATAATCATTAAAATGCAAAATACACAATTGAAATATATCGTTCTGTGTGTAATCAATAGGAGT
The DNA here is from genome assembly GCF_019740435.1 of Gambusia affinis. Classification (NCBI taxonomy): domain Eukaryota; kingdom Metazoa; phylum Chordata; class Actinopteri; order Cyprinodontiformes; family Poeciliidae; genus Gambusia; species Gambusia affinis. The sequence continues at coordinate 12,683,825 of NC_057881.1, read as the reverse complement.
TTCACTTTTAAAAATTAAATGCTAATATAAATAAGTTCCTAGTGATGTTTTTAGTTTTGAGATGGACCTTTACATCTCAACACCTTCTATCGAGGTCAAAGCAACAGCAAAGCATCAGAGTTTTCACAGTAGAAACTGTTAGGGTTTTTTTTTTTTTTGAGAATTGTGTGAGGTTGTCATAACCAGCAGTTTTAAGCTGTTGCTGAGCAACACACAATTGTCTTCCTGATTAGTGCTGTTATTTCTAATGAGCTGTCAGGCTCTACATAAGATCTCAAATTATCTACTTAATAATAGGTCTTCACGCGCACGTTGGCATGCTACAAAATTTCTTCCTCAAGTCCAGTGTTTGGATAACTCACCCCTCCTACAGCTCACTCTGTGGCACACTTGTAATCAACCTCAGCTAATTAGGGGCCCCACCATATTTCCTTCAGATTGCCTGCAGCTTGATTTGTCCAGCTGCATCCAAAACCTATTGATAGTGGCTGCCAGTTTTTTTTGTTTTGTTTTGTTTTTTGTTTTTTATCTTATTCTGCCTCTTGACTATTGAAATGATTTGATGGGTTTACAAGATGAAGGACTTTGTGTGTGTATTTTTCACCTTTCTCCAGGTTGAGGGTTTTAGACTTTTTTCTGTCTCACATCGTCTCTCACTCCTTGATGGACAGTTGTGTCACATTTTGTTTTGAGACATTCAAATACTTTACTTCTATTTTGCGTGTGTTTTTTTTTTTTTTCATTACTGTACAGTTTTGTGGAGTTTAGGTTTATGCAAACATTTTGAAAAGCCATAATGATATGAAGAAAGAAGCTGTCAAAGTCAGACCAGTGGGAGCTGCGTCTTTGATTCCTGCACTTGACTTGCACTTGAAGGAGGGGATGAGGGCGTATGAGAGAGACAAAGCAAGGTGGATTTATGTTGCTCTTCACAGCATCATGCTAATGAGGAGGATTATAATGTCCCCCCCTCAGGCAGTGGAGGCACACGGAGTGGGTGTGTGCACAAGTGTATTTCAGTGCTGGTGCTGTGCTCTGTGTGCAAGGCTGTTTAAATGTAGCTGTGTGTGCAGAAAAAATGTAACCTTGTGGAACAAGTCTGTGTTTTTTTTTTTTTTACATTGTCCCACTGAATCAGCTTTGTCATTTGTGAAAATAACTTGCACCTCAAACCAGTCAGTCATAAAATAGGAACATAAATAGAGTTTCACAGCACATTTCAACTCCTTATTTTTTTTCCTGCTGATGTGCACACCCTTTTCTCCACCTCTTTTACATCCTCCCTCCCTCAGCAGCAGCCAGTGGTACACTCCAGCAGTCTTTGCATCTCTCTTTCTCTCTCCCTCTCTCTTCCTCTCCTCCTCAACCTCAGCAGTCCCCACACTGGAGCAGACGCTGGTGCAGTGTCGATCCATACATGCACGTGTCTTGTCTTTCGGGGCGACCAGCATTCTTTGGAAACGCCCAGCACACCAGTTTGCAAGGGTTGTTATGAGTTAATCCACGCGAGAATGTGCGCATGAGCGTCTTTTGTACCGAGGAGCATGTGCACTGACTGAAAGACACAGCGAGGATGTGTGGTGGGCAGGATCTGTCGTGATCGGTGGAGTTTGTGGTGTACAATACTTGTGCTGTCAGTCTTCCCCTCCCTCCAGTTTGGTTGTCTGGCGAGGACTAACAGCAGCGTCCTGCCGGGATGTCCACCTCACCTGGTGCAAGAGATGGAAGCCAAAGGAGCTCTTGTAAGTGATGTATTTAAATCTGATTATCTCTGTATAGAAATATATAAAAATGTTTGAAGCTTTTCTTTTAAAGGTACCTTCTTCAGCGTTTCAAGGCCATTAGAGCAAAACCAGGCATGTTCTCAAGCCCAGTGAAAGATAAATTGATTTAAGAAACTTGAAACAGAACACAGGTTACATTAGCATTAGGAATGCCAAATGTGTTGTGCGTGTGTGTGTGTGTGTTAAGCTTTTTGTGCAAATATATTGGTAACAATACAGAGGAATCTCACTAGTTTGAAACATTCTAAAGGTTATTTAAAATGTACTTGACTTATTTGAAGTATTTATTCCTGTTTATCTTTATTCTTGAAGATTATGCCCTATGGGTAATAAAAACACAGAATCCAGTTTATATGCAATGCAGTAAAATATAATATTCCATAAGGGTAATAAAATTATTTTGAATGTAGAAATTATGTTGCATTATGTTGCTGCTTGATACAAAGATCTCTTTTCGGTTAAAATTAAAAATTATTTTTATTTTTTTTTATTTTGAAAATCAATGTCCCAGACTCTAAAGGAAGAGTGCAGAGGCATAGAAACTAAGTTGCTTAAAGTCCGTTGTGAAGCTTCCACGGTCAGTGATGATTTGACGAACGATCTGCTGATATTTTCCACTTTGTTTTATTGACTCCAAAGCCAGAAAAAATTAAAACACTTCATGTTTCTCTCTCTGCTGACTTCATGGAGATGCTGATTTGATTTTCCAAGCATACTTGGCATCTGCCCTTACTGCAATAAGTACGATTGCTTTGTTTAATGACCATAACATCACTGTTCTTTAAATGCCATATGGGATATAATCTAAAGGAAGACATGAGACACCAGAACCAAAAATGCTTCAGGCTGCTATTGAAGTAACCTGGACTTCCTTAACACCTCAGGGGCTTACATACTGCTTTATAGCAATAATTCATGTAAAATGTTCCCTACCAACTACTGAGTGTATAGACTGTACAAAACAGCAATATACTTTTCAGTATGACATCATTTCTGTCATAAAAGTCCTTTTAGCTCTTTGAAATTAATTCTTGAAACAAACTTTTTGATTATTTTTCAAATTATTTAGATGCACCTGTAAAATTAAATGAATATGCATGTGATGGTGTTGTAGAAGCATGCTTAGAATATTGTCCCTGGAGAGCCTCCAGCTGTACATCTATTTGGAAGGTGCTTTGAATCAATTGACATGCAAGCCAGCTGGATCCTTTTTACTGGAAAGAAAAGGAGAAGATGACATACTGGTGTCATTCACTTCTCTCAACCTGAACAGCTTTTCACTTTCATCCTACAGGGAACAGACTTTGTTAGGTTTGATTGTAAACTAAGAGGAAAACATACCTTATTTTTATATCTGGTCTCTGTTTGTCCAGGTTAGGTTTTTCCTGCCTGTAAAACAATAACTGCACGTACAAATATTCTGCTTGTGAGTCTAGATGTGTTAAATGTTATGAGTCTGCTGTAACTTTGTTGGGTGGCTCTGTCATTACAATAAAGCATTATGGGTTTAAGTGTAAGTGGGTGATTGATAAGATGATGTGACTCACTTGCGGGCTGAGTGGGCACATATACACAAAAAAAATCTCTTTCCACTCACAGATGCTCACATTCACATTCACACAATGACTGTCTGTACAGAAGCTAGAGATCACAGCTGGGAAAACGGGTTTTCTTTTATTGCTTTTGTTGTTATTACGCCTCCCCCCCTCATCTAGCTTTCATTCCCTTTCTCCCTTCTGTTATTTTCTGGGCGTTATTTACGACCCGGACCTTTCAGAAGCTCACCCGGAAACAGTTGGTATGTCTGGCTGATGTGTTAATGATCATCAAATGACACGTCCACACACATGGGAAGCCTGTTTTTGTATATTTAGGATCACAGGCATTTTTATTTTTCCTGTGTTGCGGAATCTGGACATAATGTTGCTTGGCTCGGTAATGCTGAAACCTATGTTTTCACTCTCGCATGTTTCACTCTTCTGGGTTCCCTCCCATTTCGCTTGACTGTTTTGTTCCTCGTCAAGATGCATCCATCACATTACCTTCTCATGGAGCAGAGCCTTCAAATGGAAATATCAAGAGGCTCCAGGGTACGATTACTAACTTACAAACTACAGTGTTACATAACGAAATCTGGATGCTGAGGAATCGGGTCTCGGCTATAGAACAGCTTCAGCGAAAGGAGAGATGAAGCACAAGTTTCATATTTGAAGCAGAAAAATAGCTCATATTTGGCCACATTACCACATCAAAAGATGCATAATAGCAGTATCAAACATAAATGACTGAAGATAAAGAAACCTAATCTGGAGTAATCCACAATACAACTCAATCACCAGAAAACATTTACCATAATGGTGTCTCATTTAGGATTTTTCTTGTCCCTGACACCAAATTTAGTAAATCAAAATTAGACGCCTAATAATTTACTTAATTCACCATGTGCATGTAATTATAACAATCTGCCACTGTAGCTGTGTATGACGTTTGGGGTCATTGGTCTATCCAGCTACATCAGTGACTCACTGGGCCACCTGTGAGTACTTTAGGATGAGGATGAGGCCCACCGTTGATAAGGTTAGATGGTACTTTATTAATCCCGAAGAAATTATGAGGTAGTGTGTTGCTCGCATACATACATAAACATCCATTAAAAAAAGAGAACCCCAAAAAGTTCTTGCAGAGAAGTGTAAGAAGGACCCTTGTTTTTGTCATAACAACCTGTCAAAATCTTTATGTACATTACAAAAAATCTGACAGATTTGTTTGTTTTTGAGTTGGTAGTTTTTCTAAATACTTACTAAATATGGGGTCAAAGCAAAAACACAAAATAGAGACATTTTGTTTTTGCAAAGTTGTCATTGATCTCCTTCACAGCAATGTCTGTCAGTGTAGTAACCTACACATTAAACCTATATTTCATGTTTCAATCACAGTGTTTGTTGGACACTATATATGGGGAAAACAAACAATCCAAATAGAAGCTGTGAGAACAGAATCCTGTTCTTTAGTTCTCACAGTCTGGGAGAGGGAACACGTTTCTTTGCTCGTGCATCGTGTGTATATTGACTTCAGGTTGTTTTATTTGACTGATGAAATAATGCACGTCACCAAAGATAGTTCTGCAAAGTGTGCATGCCTAATCCCATAGTTTGCGGTGTCATTTCAATAAATACATGCCTTAGGTAATAAAATGAACAGTATTTATAGTCTGACCAGCCTGACTGGGTGAAGTGTGTTGACATTGTGGCAGTGAGGCAGATCTCTCCTTCCTACTGTCTCTAAAGGAGCAGCAGCAGGCACCTGCCACTGAGATGGATGTGCTGTGTCATCACTTCTCTTGCCAAATGATGGCTTGCCTCACATGTCCTCTCCTCTCTGGTCTTTTCCCCATCTATTCTTTTCTCGTCACCTCTTCCTGTCAACGACTTTTCCTTTCTTACGGCTTTAAGAAATCTGCTTCAGTGGCTTCTGTGTTCTTTAATCTTCTCTCTTCTTCATCCCACCACCACCACCTCTTCTAGCCTGCCACTTCTCTCCCGTCCTCCTCCTACCCCTTCGTCTGCTTTATCTGGGTTCACATGAAACTTTAATTGCATGTAAATCAAAGCACTGCAGATATAATTAGTCTTTTGTGCTGCTTTAATAAGAGGGTTCTGGACTATTGAACTACCATGGAGTAACTAGCTCTCCCACCGTCGTCACGAGGCAATGTTTTAATGTGGGAAAGCAAACCAAAACCCTTCTGTCAAAACAAATGCTTATCAAATTTAATTACTTACGGTTTCCCCCTTTTTATCACTTTTACTGAGATACAATTTTAATAACACGGCAGCTACTTGTCTTAATAAAGTCAAGAGTATTAAATAATCGAAGGAAGAATTACTAACATCTAAAAACAAGCAGATGGCAGCCCACGAGGTATGGATATTTGCTTTTGTTTGAAAGTTTCAACACTTTAAATAATGTAGTTGCTGCTGGAATGATGTGTTGACACAGTTGTGTCCCTTGTGTCTTTCACAAGATAGGTTTTCATGCATTCATTTCTTCATGAGGTCTGGATTACATAAAGAAAAGCTCTGATAATTGACTTGTACTCCAATAGCAGGGAAACATGGTGGCAGTGTATGGAGACAGTGTTTATTTGTGAGGTCAGGTTAAGGAGATGGCAGTGGCTTTGTCATAATAGATATTCTGTTTGTTTACTGTGCAGGTAAAAATAAAAATAAAAAATAGGTTATCGGTGAAAAAAATAAAAACTGAAGTCAAAATTTAACATTTTTAAATTTAGTTTGAATCCAAAACTTTTATTTCTTTTTTTTTTTTTTTTATTTACCAAAAAAATGAAATTCCCTCCTCGTCTTCTGCTTTCTAGAAAGCAACTGGAGGTCTTTAGCAAAAACTACTGAAACTAGGAAATATTCACAACTTTATTCACTTCACAAAACACCTCACCCCCCTCTGGAGAAACGTAACCCCAGAGCACGATGGTGGGTATTATATTCTTTCTCAAAAATGGACTGGTTTTTTGTTTGTTTGTTTGTTTTTTTGTACCAAACATATCATTTGGAAATATAGGCCAAAACAGAATTTCTCACAAGATTTTAGGATATTCAGCCACATCTGGAGGTTTCATATGAGAGAAAAGAATTCTGCTGCTCCTTCCAGACATATTGGGGGGAGGATTACAGACACATATTGAGCACTAAACCTGTTTATTGAAAAACCTCTTTTGTTTTGCTCTCAACTTCTTGGCAGTTTCTCTGACCTTGTTCCAGTTTTGTCTTTTCGTTGTTTTGTTTGCTTTTCTGGTGAGTTAAGTTGTCTTAATGTCACAACATATGGATACAACATTTTGATTTGTCACAATTTTTTAAATGAAAATGAAAAATTTAGCATTTGAATGGGGCTATGCACACTTTATAGAAGCACAGCACGTCACTTTTTTTTCCCCCTCAGCGATTAGAACTAGTTATGTTTTCACTTTTTAAAATTTTTTTATCATACATACATTAATTTCAATTATATTTCAATTTTTAACAAGGTCGGGCACTGTTACTATTTTCTGTCTCCGACCTTCTGTCCCTTGTGTCCATCTTTCTTCTTCCCAAGCTGTGTCCACCTGGCACAGCAGGTGCTGTTGGCAAACCCTAGACAGCATGTCTCCTCCTCAACACTAACATTGTTTATTCTGCTGAACTGTAGCGACAATACAGATCATAATCTATCAGCCAGAACAGAAAGAACGTTCTCTCACCAAAGGTGCTTTTGGGATTCTGCGTGTTAGACTGCCGCAGGGAGAAGGAGAGCGATAAGAGGCAGACAACTGAAGACAGATGACAGATAAAAGAATTGAAAAGTGAGGAAGTAGAAGCTGGGTGGTAAAGAATATAGTTCGACGAAACGAAGAATTGGTAAACAAGAAGCGAAATGACAGGCAGAAGCTGCAGAGGAGGCAGAAGAAATGGGAAACAGGTGAAGCTGAGGGGAGATGGATGATGACGGCAAGCCATGAATTTTAGAAACAAAAAGCTGTTAAGGCAGTATTTTAAGGGTACAGGTCACTAAAGGCAATGAACAAAATGATGGGATTTGTGTCTACAGTATTTGCTCTTTAAATTGTGGTTTGTTGCAGTGGTCCTGGGAGAGAAATTGCAACACCATCCTCCACAACGGAAAGATTATTCAGCTCTTTAAAAACAATAAGAGATTAATAAAACTAGTATTTTTGACATATACCACATGCTTTTGTTATCTTGTTCTAGGTTCGGATAACCTTCATGTTCCTCCAAACATGCATAAAACATATCCATGTATGATTTAGTCACAGGCATGGTTATGCTTTAAGCTTGGTTATATGTTTTACATTTTGGACTACGCGTATAATTTTGAACATTTGATTAAAAACTGTGCGTGAAATTACTTCTCTTGGGCATATTCATTCTACCCAATTCAAATAAATAATGTAAAATTGATGTTCTCAATAAGTTTATGCAAACATCCAACCAGAACTGCATACGAGGGAGAAATGTAAATTAGGACCCTATTGTTTATTTATTTATTTATGAGAAATTTATCCCAGCGCTGATTTTTAAAACCATTTCTAACATGTTTTCTTCCCAAATAAATGAAATTCCTCATCCGGAAAATTTCCATCTGAGGTTGAGCACGTTACATGATAATTACTGACCCACCAGCACAGTGGTGGGTCAGTAAAATATTTCATATTAAAAAATAAAAATATATTTTTTTTCTTCACTGTATAATGCTTATGCTTCTGACTTCACTCTTCAATCTGCTAATTTTAAACTTATGTATATACTGTAAGTCTTTACTCAGCAGAAACTTTCAAAATATATTTCATTGCTAAAGCAAATCAAACCTGCTGCCATGGTTAAACTTTTAAAAGGATAAGATGGGATTTTCATGCAGCGGCCAGTCAAACCTACTTATTGAGGTCACACACAGGCCAGTAAACCGCTGCATTCTGGACAAAAATGCTGCTCTCATAAAACGTATTTCTAATTAAGATTCAGGCCTTCAAAATCCTTTTTTGAAAGGTCTCACCGTGCAAATCAACAACTCTGTAAGGGTTAGCAAGCTGCAAACAGGGCAAGACAAACTGTATTTTGCCTTAGACCTTCGATGTGCATGAAGCTGCAGCTAAGAGAAAACACAACCCAGCAGCCCAAGTGTCAGGGGGGCCCTGAAGCCATATTTTATATTACTGTAGTATATTTTTAGAACAACATCTGCAGACTCCTGTGGAAGAAAGGTTTAGGGAGGATTCTGATAAACAGTTTTACCTCCAGATTAAGTTGGATATTGAAGATTCTCATGCTGTTTTTTTAAATAACCAAATACCCGAGACCTGAGCTTCCCCTCCTGGATGATGAGACATTAGATAAAAAGCACAAATCTGCAGCATAGAAATGGGAGTATTGGTTTTAAATATACGGTAGGTGAAAAAAATTACCAAGCAATATCAACTTGACTTTATATGGAAGTCAAGTTCAATTCATGTAATTGAACTTGATAATTAGTTCAATTATACGAATTTAACTACTTTATATGGAAGTCAAGTTCAATTCATGTAATTGAACTTGATAATTAGTTCAATTATACGAATTTAACTAATTGGAATTAGTTCAATTCAGAGAATTGAACTAATTTCTCTGTAATTAGTTTAAACTAATTACAGAGACAGAGAAGTAAAATACAATGCAAGAAAGCAACTAAAATTTATATAGAACTGCACTTAGAACCATATTTATAAATAGTTTTAACGTCGAGATCTGAAGATATCCTAAATCTGTTTTTAGATACAACTCAAGTGTTTTCCTTAAAACTTGGCATCGCAATGAAGTGACGAAGAGTAATTTTCCGCTGATTTCCTTCCTAGTAGAAACCACTAATCAAATACTTGAATGATAACTGTAGCTTAAGGGCAACATTGATTGATGTATAATTTTACAAGCATGGCTGGAACTTGTTTAGTTTCAGAAGATACATCAGAGGTGAAAAAAGAGGAAGATCAATTTGAATTCAGCTGTCAGAAGATTTCAGACACCCTCACAAATGAGTGTGGATCTGCTGTTAAATGGGGACTGGGATGACAGCTTGCGTTAAAGTGTGCAGAAAGACACTGGTTTATACAAACAGACAAGTGAGCAGACTACAGTTTGTTTTCTCCTACAGATACTGTAGATATCAAATTCCCACATCTATTTTGTTTTCAGAACTTGAGCAGATATAATCAGCGTTTTTGTCTCATATTGTGGTCGCAGATGGCGTTCAGATTGTATTTTCCTTCCCCGTGTGAAGTACCTCAGCAGGTGGGGTATCAGATTTTTCTCTCCTCTCCTCCTACTCCTCTGGGAAAAGGAGAGAAAGAAAATTTAGAGCAGTGAACGTACGATAAGACAGCTAGAGATCCTCTAATTAGGTCCGAAACCAAACTCTCTGTAAAGTGAGACTGTGCGATGGAGTTTATTCTTTATTTTCCAGCAAGTTGAAAGTGTTCTGCAGGTATAGAGTGTTTTAGCGTTTTCTTTTGCAGTCACATGTTTACCCAGCTGTTCCGTGGCAATGCTGTGAAAAAGTCTTGAGACACCCTAGATTTTTGTATTTTGGCTAGAAAGTGACAGACTTAATTACTGTCTCATAAAGTGATCTTGGACAGTTGGTGTTTCTTTTGGGTGTTTGGTTGTTTTTCCAATCTACTCATTTCTAAGCTATTGCTTAATAAAGCTTCAAAAAATGCTCAAATTTAAAAATAATACTTCTTATAAAAAGGTAACTGAGTTCGGATTCAGATTTGACATCCTGGTTTGATATTCAGCAACATTTTGAGCTGACTGGAAATACAAATGTATTTAGTTTATACAGTTAAATGTAATTCTCATCAACACATGTTGTACTGTGTTGATTTTGACAGTACAACATCAAGACAGTTGATGTAGCATTTTGCTATTCTTGGTGTGTTAAACAGTCAGCATTTCTTTGTCTTGGATCAAACACCCCAAAAATGGTTTTTGTCAGCATTTGTTTTGCAGCAACCTTCCTCTGACCTTTAAGAAAATGAAATGTTCAGTAACATAAATGAACAAATTTGACTTAGTGCCATCAATATATCCTTTCATTCTTTCTTACCCCATTTTCAATAACATTTATGTGATTCTGTCTGAAAAAAGCTGTTGGTGGTTCTGCAAAGATGCTCCTGTATGTTGCGTTTGTTCATTGACGGATTTATCATTTGACATCATCAGACGTGTAACACAGAAAACCTGCCTGCAGTATGGCTCTGAGTGAGGGATGGAGGGAGGGTTTTGTCCTGTTTACCAGGTGGCGGTTTGGAAATCAGGTACAACAAAACAACAGATGGATTGTCAGGGCGGCACATAGTCTCTGTGGCACTAATCAGGTGTTTTTCTTCCAAAAGTCTGATGAGTTTCCTTGTCTCCTGGATGAAGCACAAAACAGAACACCTTGCACTGATTGTTATCTGAAACTGGAGATACTTTAATGTTGCTACTAAATGTTAAAGTGACGTGGAGTAACTTAAAACTATGTGCAGATTGTCTTGGAAAATATTATTTTCTGTAGAAACATCATTCATATAGATCAATGTGACCATTACAAACTTCACATTTGCTTTGATTGGGTCTCTATGTGACATGAAAATATTTTGCTCTGAACTATTATTGTTGAAGCTGCCATCTTTAAAGGGCTGGAAATGCCAGGTCGTGACGATGGAGAAACAACGTTGCCTTCAGTTTCGTTTGGCCTGAGTGCGGTGCTCACCAGAACAGCCTGTGGCCTTGAATTAGCAGATTGCGCCCACCTGTGTAAATCTCCACCCACAACAGGAGGTCAACAAGAACATCAACAATAAGATTCAACAACTATAATCCAGCTTTTCTGTGCTGCTGGTGGAAACTTCAGTTACCATGCTTCACCTGATGATATACTCCATCAGGTGAAGTTTGGCAAAAAGGTAAAATTTTGATCAGATCTGAGCAGATCATTTTCTTCTATATAGTGAGTCTCCTAAAAGATGGACGTCAGGTCTATTCTTTACTTTTTTAAATCAGGAGAATGTAGCGCAAGTTAAATTTAGAAGACTTATTTGAATTATGTTGGGAAGACATAGTAGTAGCTCCATCCATTTATTGTTGGATTTCAACATGCAGACATAGACCTATACATAATCTCAGCCTCTGCCTTCAATTGACTGTCATAGTATTACATAACAGAAGCTCTTGGGAACATGAAGGAATTATATTCGTATAGATTTATACAGTTGGTTAAATTATCCCACTTGGCTGCCTCTTCGACATCCCTGCACACATATATTCCAACCCAAGCATCTCAGCTGGTGAGAAGCTGTGATTTCAACAAAATCTAGTGACTTAATACAGGCCGATTTTTGCATTGGGGCAGATTTCAGTGTTTGCTCGACGGAGTGGGGCTGGGATCAAGGTCAGCTTGCCACCTTGGCATTTCATGCCCTGATCTTGTACCGACACCTTACAATTTTGTCCTGTTCTACATCCATTTTGTATCCGCAAACAAACCATGTTGTACCCATATATCTAACAATTGGCATTGGTTATTTTAGTTACTAGTAAAGTATTTTTGATGAATTATTGAGAATTATGATCCTACAGATCTTGAAATTCACATAATATTCTGTTTTATACTATACCATTCTCTGATTCTGACACTTGGTTGAGTGAGTTGACCTTTTTTCATGATGCATGTTAATAGTGTAAACAATGCTACAGCATTGCTTTCCCACAATTACCAATACGTTGCTGCCTAGACCCAGATGACATTGCTCAGTCCCACACAACAGTATGAAACTGAGCCTTCTTCTTCTTCTTAAAGATGCACTCAGCTCGTCATGCCAAATGCTTGAAATAGCTCTGGTGGCCGTATGATCTATTTTTATAAGTAATCCAGATAGTACTTACTTGCTACCTGGACCTTTTATTTTTATCCAGAGCGATAAAAGAGGTCATTAAGAAATCTATTTGCCATGGATCCACATCAAGTCTTCCTCATCTGATTCTGGCGAATTAAAGAAAGTGAAAGTCTCTCACAGTGCTGCTCATCCTCTAACAGCACAGACATTAATTCCAAAATTTGCAAAACATGTTTCCTAATTAGCTTAAATAATAGAACAGCCTAAATGAACATATGCCGGGACACCTGCTTTAAACTCATTCTCTAGTTCAACACGATAACTGTTAAGCAGATAATGTGTGATTTATCTGCTCCTCTGAATGAAGATACATGCATGCATCTCTTCCGTTCTGGTTCTTGGTCTAACTCTGACATTGACTGATGAAACATTGATCACAGTGAACATGTGTGTGGGAGGGTTCTCACACCCAGAGTGACAACTGTGTCGCATATCAAAGCACATAATCCGAGATGAGGGGCAAATTTGTGCACAAAGAGAATAGATACAGCAATAAAAAAATCTTCAAGTCAGGGTTTTTCAGCTGAAGACTCGTGAGCTTGTAGTTGGAGGCATTGCATACTTTTGTGAAGAATAATATCCTGTCTCAGTTTTGCTAATTTACAACAAAACTATGTCCTACTTAATTTACTTCCCAATGAAATTATCAGTTTTTTTCTGGAAGCCGATATATAAAGCTTCCAACATGGCCCTACTGGGTTATGTTGTAATGCGTCAGCTAAAACAAGTAGAGCTTTATCTCTTCTTTCCAACTGACTTTATGCTGCAATAACTTCAAGCATTTCTTCTGCTACCACTGTTTTCATGCAGAAGTGAGGTATTTAGACTAGACTGATACCTGAATTTTTTCTTTCTTTTTTAAATGATCTGTTGATAAATCATCTTGTATTATGTTCCGACTAGTCCTTTGATAACAAAACTAGCAAAATTGATGGAAATTCTTAAAGATATAGCTCTTATTTTCATCCCAAGAGCAGAAATAATTATTTTTGTTCTCAGAAGTTGTTCCACTGGGGGATGCACAGTGGCGCAGTTGGTAGAACTGTTGCCTTGCAGCAAGAAGGTCCTGGGTTCGATTCCCGGCCCGGGGTCTTTCTGCATGGAGTTTGCATGTTCTCCCTGTGCATGGTGGGTTCTTTCCAGGTTCTCCGGCTTCCTCCCACAGTCCAAAAACATGACTGTCAGGTTAATTGGTCTTTCTAAATTCTCCCTAGGTGTGAGTGTGAATGGTTGTGTGTCCTGTATGTCTCTGTGTTGCCCTGCGACAGACTGGCGACCTGTCCAGGGTGAACCCCGCCTCTCGCCTGGAACGTAGCTGGAGATAAACACCAGCAACCCTCCTGACCCCATTAGGGACAAGGGTGAACAGAAAATGGATGGATGGATGGAAGTTGTTTCACTATTTTACAAACTTCTGCTTTCACAATAACAAGTCTTGATTGCCTTCCAAATTAAAGTCAGGTTTGATGCATCTCTTGTTTGAATTCTGCTCCTCTCGCTCAAACTTGCACTGGTCGCAGGTAAACCCTGTTCTCCCAATGTAGTTCTGTCTCTTCATGGAATCCTTATAGAGTTAATTCTATGAGGACAGAATGCATCACAAGAGATGACAGCAATGTTAAAGTAAGTCTACTATTGGCTTGTATAGTTTGCAGGCAGGAAGCACTCTGTTTAAAGAGGGAGTGAATCAACAAATATGCAGTCCTTTTGAAGGTGTGAGTAAGCAAGTTTTATTTCAGGGAGTTGAATCTTAAGCAGAAGCTGAAAAATATTTGAAAGTGCACATAAGAAATCCTGCTGTTTAATTAAAAATGGATGCTGTTACTTTTTAGAAGAAAAAAATCCTTAATAAAAAAAGGTTATTTTCACACTTCATAATGCTTTGCTTTGAACACTGCAGAACTTAATAAATGGTATTTCGGCTGGTCTCTGTTTAAATCTCTTGGTCTGAGATGTTTAGGAATATCTGACTGGGGTGCAAATCAGGTCACAAAGCAAACAAACTAGGAGTTGCAGCAGCCAGTGCCATCTCCATAACATTTAATATCATTATAGAATAGATTGATAGGTAAAGGCCAGACTCATTCTATCAACGAAAAGATGCGAACAGCCTGTGGTTTAGCAAGCCATTCAAATAAAAATAGACCATTAGACATGACTCTCTGGAAGCCCCACACTTTTTCTCTTCTCATTGCAGCAATAGCGATGCTTCAATAATTTGTAATACCCTGATGTGCTCGTCATCTTGCATCCCTGCGGTTTTTGTCACCGTTTTCAATTTGTTTCTACAGTAAAGCGCACAAGACAAAACACTGTGATTATATTGTTTTGTGTTTTGATGCTGCTTTGATGATGTACATTCAATAAAGATGGTTTTATTGCAACAAAAGGAGGGAAGCTTGGAGAGTTACATCAAAATTCAAGGTTATACTCTTAAAGTGTAAGTATTTAATGGATATAAATGAATGACGGGAATATCTACAGAGTATCCATGTGTCGAATCATTTTTCGTGACTTGACTAATCTGAGTCCGTTTGTAGAGGACACTCATTTGCCTGAGCAAAGTATCCAAGGTGGTTCAAAAGGCCCAGGGGTATTTATGTTTCCCGGATATTTTTGTTGTGTATTTCATTTCTGCCTGCCTTACTTTGCCTTCCCCTCCTGGTTGTAAGGATCAGAGTGGCCAGCTTTGTGCACAGTCATTAAGCCGCTGCTTTATCAGCGTGAGTAAAGCTTCCCTTCAAGGCAAGCAATTAACCTGTCGGAAAATGTCTCTTCTCCTCAGCTTTTGCCCCTCTTTTCACCAGCTCATCCATTCCTGAATTAGGCTGCTTCAGGAATGTTAGGATTTTTAATTGTCTCCTGGAGAGTGGTATGATATTGCTTTCCCCAACACTGAACATCGCTGCCCTTCCTGCTTAATGTGCTGGTGAAACATTCCAGAGGGCAATTAGTTTGCGTCCAACTCAGGCATAGTTTAGCCGAGTCAATTGGCTGATCATCGATTTAGGATGTGCCTTTCTCCCGTATTTTATCTCTGAGCACAGACAAGAATTACAAGGATGTGTAATTTCTCTTTTAAGCTCGTTCACTGAGATGCATTTAATTCCTTTCTGTAAGGATTTGTTTAGCTGCGTTTCAGCAGTAAATGAAGCAAGACCGGAACTGCAATATTCTGATTAGCTTTAGGATTTAATTTCGACACATCGTGTAACCTCATTTTTCAGCCATGCCACAAATATTAGTTACACCTTTTTTCTGTGTGTTGCATAAACAGATTAATGTGGGCTGCTCACTTGGGGTAAATTGGGTAAATTGCTTTTGATCTGGGGATAGTTTGACAGGCTTATAATGGGCTGGGTGAGTCCACTCTGCTCTCTTCTTGCTGGATGGACTAACTGTTTGACAGTGCGCTGTCAGCTGTTGTCAGATAAAACAACCTCCTCTCTATGGACCTTACTGCCTTTTCTCTGTTGCTGGATGTATGCCAGAGAATGGGGTGGGTGGTATGCAATTTTATGCTTCTATGTAAAAACGGAGCTCTTGAAGAAAAGCAAATAGTCAGGCATTTAAGCCAAAGTATATTTTAAACACGTTTTCACCTCTGCTTTGTCAACTTGTGTCAAAAAAAAAAGAATACAAAAATGTAGACATCAATACCATTGCTTTCAATATGAAGCATAAATTACAACTCTCTCCTGAGTATCAGCTACACTCGAAGAGAAAGGGTTTTACGTTTAAGAATTTATGTTTATGCATAATTGAAACACTAAAACTCTAACAGTGTACTAAAGGCTACATCTGAGACAGTCATTCTCTTCTCTACTAATGCACAGGACAAAATATATCTTTGTCTAAGCTACACACCATTTACTATGGCAGGGTTAATCAAATGCACTTTTTAATATAAAAAAAAATTTAAACAGATTAATGACCTAGAAGTCATCAGAAATCTTTTTGACTCTCGGATGTCGAGCCAAGGGTTACTTTGATGGCCTAATTTGAAATTGACCTATTTCTGATATGTGGTAATAGTATAATAGGAAAATGTGAGAAAAAAAAAATTTAATTTCCACTATTACAAACCCCCAGAGCATCTGTCAGCTTTCACATCAAAACCCACTCAGGAAAAGCACAAAGTGCCTTATTGGGGTCTGACACTTGCTGTCGTTTTTAGCTCACAGGTTCAACTGCATTCCGACAGACATGGAGCTCCATAACAACTGTTTCTTTGGTTTGCAGGCGCCTCAAGCTTACAGCCTCCAAAGGTCATTTTAAGAGGCCAACTGTAACATTCTCCTTCAGTCAGTGTTGGCATATCTGTAGGTTGGCCACTTTAAATTCAAAACCTGGGAGTTAATGCTCAAAAAGGTGGAAACATTTTAAAAAATGATATTGCCATCCTTGTTTCAAAAATAGGCAAACTTTGCATGAACTGTGCAAAATAAATGTTAGCTGATATATACAAAAAGATTTCTAAGAATTTGGTTCAGAGGACCATTCCTTTAGCCTTTGGAGGGAGTTTCATCATGTATTTTTGGGTTGTAAGGAGGCCTAAAATTAGCCAATTAGGTTTTATCTCTGACTTCAGAGAGTTGCATCTTAAGTTAACTAAAGCAACCAGCCTCCTAAGCTTTGCTTTGCATGTTTAATATATGATAAACATTTGACCTTTCTAATAAAAAAGAAAAAAGTTAGACTCATTGATCCAGTATTGTCTTATTACCAAACCCATCAACAGAACACAAAAGACAAAATATTATAGGCTGACCAAAAGTCAAAAGCAAAAACATGGGAAAAAAATAAACCTTATGGCTATTGGTGTAATATTTTATCATTCACCTTCACGTTGAGAGATTGCCTTTTCTAAATTAATTTCACAGCATTTTCAAATGACAACTAACAAGGTGAGTTTTCTAAATGTCCTTTCTTATTTACTTTCCTGACAGGATTTGAGATTCATTTATAAAGTCGTCAAACGCAGGCTGAATATGCGCTGTTCAGAGTCTCCTCCCTGCTGATCGTACCATCTGTCCCCTTTCATTGTGAATCCGCCTCCTATCAGCTACACCTGAAGCCATGCTAACATACACATGTTATACTGAATATACACATTTAAAAAGGCCAGATGCCTTGCAGCATGGGAAGCGTGCTGTAAATGTCAGCTGGCAGATGGGTTAAAAAAAAAATCCCAGAAGAAAACATTCACACTACATCCTTCCAGTACTTTCACTGGAACACATTGCTGCTTCTCCTTCAGGCTTTTTATACACACAGTATTTAGGTCTAAAACTCCCATTCAGAGAACAAAACAAACAGGCAGGCATTCCTAAATATCCCAGAGCTGGAAAGCACAGTGCAGCTGTTTGCTGTATAGCAAAGGGAGAGTTGGGAAATGTAGCAGTGGTTGTATTACACATCATAACCAAAGACCGCAGTCGCTCTCGCTTCACTGCCTTGTCAAGCATACAGACTCCGTCAAGTGGCAGGTGTCAAGAAAAAACAGCCGTTAAAAAAAAAAAGTCAGCTCAATCGCTTTAATAAACCCAGGAGGTCCAACAACATCGGTGGTTTTCTGCAGCAAGTGTTGCCTCCAGCCTTGTTACTGAGCAGGCAGATCTAAACCAGGGGTGGGCAACTCCAGGCCCCGAGGGCCGGTCTCCTGCAACTTTTAGATGCATCTCTACTTCAACACACCCGAGCTGTTGGATTCAGGTGTGTTGGACCAGGGAGACATCTAAGAGTTGCAGGACACCTGCCCTTCATTTAAATGAATTGCTCACCCCCGATCTAAACAGAAGTAAACACAACAGCAATAGTGATACAAAGTTCTTCGGACCTTCTGTAAACTGCAACACACTAGTAGTTTATAACTTGCATTGTCTGTGTTGTTTTCATTGAAGTTAGACTTTAGTCCATGGCCTGCTTTTCTCCACACAACCAAAAAACAAAAGCACCCCTGCCAAAAACACTTCTACTAAAAGTAATATTGATTGTTCTATCCTCAATATGTATTATGTAATTTATCAAACTACTGAGAACTAAAATGTTGTTCTTGTTCAACTTTAGTAAGGATATTTTTAAATTAGTTACAAACAGAGAACCAACGATAACTCTTCTTATTTTTATACAACAGTGGCTCCCAAACCTGCATGTTTTAGATGTGTCTGTGTTCCAGCACACTTGATTCAAATGATTGCACGACCTCCTCTGCAGAATCCTGTTAATCACCTATTTATTTAAGTCAGGTTTTTGAAAGCAAGAAAAACTTGAGGGCCAGGTTTGGGAAGCCCTGTTACAGAGTAATAGCTTGACGATTTGTAAATGTTGTTTTGAATAGTAGACAATCAGTGTGGAATAGTTCAGTTTTATCATGAGAGAAAAGCATTCCCTCTTATATACCCATTGGAGACTGAAAGAGGTATTTTTCTAATCTCTGCTAGCTTAGGCTCACACATGTGACCTTCAACCCCCTCCCCCCCGTCCTGCACTTGGTACGTTCCTGAGTCCAGCATGCATCTTTGTGCTGTGAATCTTCGGGTTGCTACAGTAGCTGACGCCTCTGATTTGATGCAAGGCCTGTTGTTGTGCATACATGCTCCTGCGGGGATCTGCACATATTTCATCTTGTCTGAGCAGTTTGTGTGATTCGATGCGTCTGCTTTTTGCATGCAATGCTAATTAACAAACGGTAAACCACATCGATGTCAATGACGGCTTGATTTTTGCCACGTTAGTGTGGAGCATCCATTATGTTGAGTTGTTGTCCAGATTTTTAAGAAAAAAAAATGTTCTCTGTTGGTGTTCTCACTGCAAATGACTAAGCAGGAGGCAAGAAGCCCTCCTACAGAGCTCCAACTTGCATGTTGGCGTACAGTTGCCTGGTTACATGTGGAGTTAGAAAACTGGTTTAATCTGTTTTCACTCTCCCACTGTGGCGATTATAGCCACTGACAGAGAAAGAGAAGGAACCTTGAGGTGTTCATCCCGTATCACTTGGGATGAATAACAGTAAACAGTTAAAGATGTGGGCAGGAAGGAGAGCAGCTATGAGCTTCGTATCCTCAGAAAGCAGCTTGAAGCAGGAAGAGTTGGTCTCAATGGCAGGTAAATGTCAACAACGCAGCTGCTGATTGCAGCCAGGTGTATGACTTAGGAGTTTGTTTCACTCAGTAACTGCAGAACTAACAGATAACACTTCAACTCAAAAGCATCCCTGCTGAATTTGGTTTTTTATTGCATTAATTTTCTTTTGACGAGGCCCATCTTCAGACTCCCTTTATCGACTGTTGCTGCCACATCATCACAAACACTAATTTGATTGCGAACCAGTGAAAATGAGTTTCTGCTCTCAGCCAACTGCGAGTGGATAAACTAGAAACATTTTTATTTGTCAGACTACATTCCCACGTTTCTGCACATATGGATGCGTTTTCAGCCGGGAAACTCACTAGAAATTAGTCTCCTGTCCAAAAATGATTGCAGTGCTTCAAGATAATATGCAGCTGAGTTCAATGCAATTTAAAACTCACCTGTAATAGTTTCAGCACAAATCCTGCTTTTTAAAGCGTACTATTGTGTGCACGTAATAGAATTATGTAAATGTTACAATAATGATACCCTGGCTTTGAAGGACTTGTTCTGTTGACAGAGAAAAATTGAGAATAAAAACTGGAAAAGCAATTCCTCTCGTGGTAAATCATGGGAAGCATAAAAACCTGTGTGGTAAACTTTGTTCATCACCCACACAGCATGCAGAGCACTTTGTAGCCCACAAAGCAAAACATCACTCTGCTGTAATGCCCTCTTGAACAGGAACAACAACAAGGCAAACAGAAACATGTACAGTTTATACCACATACAGTGTACAAAAATACACTTAATCTATTTTTACAGTGTTTCATTTCCGTAAAAAGAGGTAAATCATCTGACAAGTTCGTCTTTGAAGGAATTTATTTACTTAGCTAATCACTGGACATTAAGTGGTCAGTTAATTTAGTAACTGACCACTGATGTTACTTACTGGAAAGAATACAAACGCACGTGGAAACCGAAAAATAAGAGATTCCCCAACTAACTCAAACTATGTATGACTTATAAGTATTACGCAACAGCATTTAAGTGAACTACTCCAGAAAATAAATAAATAAATAAATAAATAAATAAATCACTCTTCAGCCACAAGAGCAACCGCCCCTTGTAGGCAGTGTATTGTACTGTACTCTACTCTGCTATTCAAAGTTCGTTCCGATTGTCTGAAATGCATTGTCTGTGTCGTGTGTATTCGTTCAACAGCTTGCAAGTAATTCCTTCTGGGTGTGTGAGCGTGTCGAAGAGAGAGTAAGTGATGGGGTGTGTGTGTGTGTGTTATTTACAACATGAGGGCTGCCTCTGGCGGAAACCTGAGCACTTGAGAGATACAGCGAGGCGGACAGAATCTAAAAATACCAGGGCTGAGTGAGCAGGGCTTAAGAAAAGGGAGAAAAAGAAGAAGAAGAAAAAGAAAAAGAAGCTGAAGTGGCTGTCTGTCCTCACCGTCAGCCCTGCCTCTTGGACATCAAGATGTGTGGTGCAGTTTTAGAAAAAAAAAAAATGAGGCTAGAAACAAATCCATCTGCGACTAGACAACTCATTTAAATGAAGGATGGAACACGCTGCATAGTTTTATCTGTGTAGAGAGTTGGGTGAAAAGAGCCACTTTTTAGTTATGAATGGATTAAAACAGAATATTCTTCTCTCAGAGAGATTGGGCTGTAGACTACTTGAAAATCACAATAAACCCCTGATGACAAAATACATTCAATCAAATACAGATACCATCTCAAAGCAAATCCATTTATGACAACATTTTTTGTTTTTATTTTATAGAAGCAACACAGCGTTTGACGACACAAGGTGTCAAATCCTGCAAAACAAAATGGCACTGATGTGACAAACGGCTCTGGGCTTGTTCTCTTTCTCTGACAACCGAAAAACGACATTCGTCCTGCATCAAACTGCCACTCCTTCTTTCTCTCTCTGTCACGTTCAGTTTTTCTTCTTCCACATAAGAACAAAAATAGAGGCAGGTGGCTCCAGGCCCAGATTTGTTTTTTTTTGGCTGAAACTTCAAGCAAACTGGACAGCAGATCCCACCCCATTCCATTTCAAACAATCCGTCCACAGTGCCTGTGTTCTCAGATCCTAATATACAGATTATACTGGGATTTTATGTTAGCACCTAAAGCAGTGACACATGATTGCAAAATAGAACAACATTTTCTAAAATGTTTTTTTAGTATTTTGTACAAACAGAAATCTGGAAATCGTGGTGCATAGTCCTCAAATGAAGATGAATAGCCATGTTTAAAAAGAATGTTTCCATTTCCAGTTTTCACAAAGCATGTAGAGAACATAACTAGCATGTAGGCCACACGTGTCAAACTCAAGGCCTGGGGTCCAAATCTGGCCCACCGTAGCTTTTTATGTGGCCCTCTTTACTCCAAATTACATCAAAAAGTCCCTCCAGTATTTCACAAATCTGAAAATTCACACAAAATCAACAAATCTCCACATTTCTTTTCTGATTTTACCGCAAATTTTCTCAAAATCGGGTAAAAAACATTGAGTTTACAAGTGATTGCTGCTTCAGCTTTACTTGATGTCAAGTTATAGTCCATAATTGATATAGCTAATAATAAAAAGTCACATTTAATATCATACATTAGCATAAATATTGGAAAAACTTCATACTTTTCTAAAACAGCACCAAAACTTTTCTACAATTTTGATTTCTAAAATCATTAAAGCACTCACAAAATCCAGGAGGAACAGCTATTTAGAGATATTTTAACAGTTTAATTGGTTTTATAGATACACTTTGGCACCACCGGCCCTTTAAGAACATTCAGATTTTTGATATGGCCCAAAATGAAACCGAGGATGACACCAAAATGTGACCTTTTTTCTTTTCAACCACATGAAAGATCCTTCCTTCGTGTGCGTGACAACTTAAATGGCAGAACACATTATTTCCACTGTAAAACATGGCAGCCTTATGTTGTGGGGAAGCTTTTCTTCTTCCGGGTCAGAGCTGATGTAAAAATGGATGGAGGAAAGCCAGGAAACTGGACCAGAGGTTCAGGACATAGATCCTAAACGTGCAGCTAGAGCCACATTGAAATGGTTTTACATCAAAGCATAAAGTAGAAAGTCAAGACACCCTGCAGTAAATATTTTATATAACGCATTATTTTCCCTTCCATTTCACATGTTTCTGGTCCATCATATAAAATCCTAAAAAAAAAAAAAAAAAAGAAAATAAATTTTTTTGACGTTTGTGTTTCTAATGTGACCAAATTTGAAGAAGTTCAAGGAATCAAGGCTCCACTGGCACAGCTGATGGATACACCGGATTTGTAGAGGACACTACTGGAGAGTAAATGAAAGGCTCACCACTAAGCCAAGTCTGCTGCTTATGGCTCATATATTTCCATATGAAAAAGTTGGCTTCTTGTTGCCTATCAGTGCTGCTGCAGATGCTTAAATAGGGCCTGTTAGAATCTGAGTCTAAAGGATTCTGAAAGTGCTCCATTTAGTTTGATGCTTCAGAAATGCTGCTGAGAAGATGTTTTTAAAAGTCTTTGAAATGTGAGCCCAGATAAGAGATGTGATGACTAATACGTTCTGCTTCTAAAAACTCATCACCACTTGCAGGGAGAGAGTTGAATCCCAAAGTCACAAGCAACCTTTGATGGAGTATCTGCTTTACATTTCAATTGCAGTCCGTTCTGTTTCTCAGTGCGTCCTCTTACAGTAACGCCTAATGCCGTTTGCTGTCTGCGCTTCTATAAATAGAAACACATTTATGCATATGAATATGTCTCATGCAAAATCATGCTGGTGTAAAAAGAAAACAGATGAGCTACAGATATTTAATAAAATGACAAAAAAAAGAAAAAAAGAAATAGTAGTTGGCAACTGAATGGTTCTACTACAGTTTGTCAGAAAAAAAACAGGTGCAGAATCTCAAGCTCACTCACACATGCCTGCACTCATGCAACCCCTCTTCCTGTGGCTTCTGCTTCCTGCATGCGAAGCACACAAAACCAGCTGAAAACAGATGCGATACATAAAAGCTGGCAAAGTGAGCAGACAAACTCAAACGTACGGTACTGTGTTCTTTTTAGGATTTTTATTTTTTTTTTTTTATGGCTGGATCAGATGCATCACTCACAAAGTCAGGTAGTACAACAATACACACTGAACTTTTATTGCCAGTTTCCAGTTTAACGTTAACTTGACATTTGTGTCTTTCTCTTTTGGTCATTTCTTTCCTGTGTTTGGTTTAGTTTTGCTTTTTTTTTTTTTTCTTGTTGGTCGTTTATTATTCATTACATTATGTGCTGCGACTAAAACAATGTAGCTCAGGTCCTTTGAATCATTTGCAGATGTATATTCCTTTGTGAGTGAATATTCACTGCTGCTCACGAGTCATGTTATGATGTGAGCCTTTTACAGTACAAGTTAGAAGTAAACCATTGAAGATGCTCAAAGCAGCTGCTGCACACACACACACACACACACGCAGAATGTATTGGACCTTGGAGAAATGCTTATTTGTGCCTTTATTTGAAATTCATCAACACAAACTTTAGGCTAAATGGGTGGGAGCTAAAAATAGCTCCCGTAGCCACAGCACCATGTGTAGGAGGATGTACGCAGCTGTGTCGGTTGTGATGCTGCAAAGTTAAAGAAATGAAATGAAATGAAACTTTATTTCGAACAGGATGGTAGTATAAAATCATACCCAAGAACAAGGAATGCTAAAGACATATTTTTTGTACCACAGTAATCTAAATGTACGCAAAAAGGAGTAGGAAGAAGTAAGAAACTTATAAACTCCTACCCCCTAAATTCATACAATATTTTCAGATGGACCCTCATTAATAAATCCAATCAAAACGTAAAAATGAATAGGTTAATTAATTTTACATTTTATCTGGGTTTACACATGTCTAAATATATACATCCATACCCACAGAAATATGTGTGAACTAACTCTCACATGTTTCTATATCTTGTGAAAATGAGCTCTTTATATTTCCTTTTAAATTGTATAAAATTTTGACTTTGCTTTAACTCCTCATTTAACTTGTTCCTCACTTTTACCCCATGAATAGAAATACAAAAGCTCTTTCTTGTTGTTCGTAAACTACGAATCCTTAAGTTCGAGTAACCTAAGAGAAGCAAGAGGGGGGGGGAGAAGAGTAAGAGATTTTAAAAAAGTAAGGTACATTGAACTCACTGCTAATTATACCGGAGGCGATAACAATAGAAGAGTTTAAACGTGGTATATTGAGACGCTACAGTCTGTATTAATATTATGCCTGTGTGTCAGTTGTCACACTTACCAGTGACATTCATAACATCCTTTAATAAACACACAAAGCTACAGTCTTCAGTCAACTCTATGACAGGCTTTGCATCAGATGAAGCTGAAAACCATGAAACCTGGTAGACTAATGTCCATTTGTTTACTTTCTGTTTTAATATGACTTGTTGGTAACCCTGCCAACTTCTTGAAACACTTAAAAAGTTGTTCTTCTGCTTCCTTTACCTAACGCTTGACCCTCAACCTGATAAAAATGTATTGACTAGCTTCATATGTGCTGGAAAGCATTTCCAATACACGTATTATGTGCGTACTTTTTGTCGTGGCGAAGAACTATTTTATGTATTTATATTTTTAGTTGCTAAACAATAATCTTGACATGCAATATTTTAATGAATTGTCAGAATTTGTTGGAGTGGTCTATATAAACTATTATAGATCCCAGAATAAGAAATTGCCATTTTTAGAGAACAGGAAGCGGATTCCAAATATTTGGAGGTTTTGCTGTTTTCTTTTTTCTTGGTCGTGTACATATGCCTGTTCTCAGGAGAAAGTGTAGGATTTGGGCCACTCTCTCTTCAAAAAGAGTTGCTATATTCACCCAAATCTGAAAAATGAATCAAAGGCAGATCTGGTTTTGGGTAAATATCTCTGGATAGTTGTGGTCCTACTTACTGTAAAATAAAAATGAAAGCAAAAAGCTTAGATCTTAAAGAGAAATACTGCATGTTGTATCCAACTGTTAATTTATCAGAATGATCTGAAAAAGGTTTTTGTGTGCATCAAGTGTCTGTGCCAACGTTGTACCATTTGTGAATTGCGACCGAAAGTTACGCAAAAGCAGTTCAGGGACCACAGATGGCTCTCGCGCCACAATTTGGACATCCCTGCCCTGTACAAATCAGGTCACATGACACTGATAAACAGTAAGCTGCAGCCGTCAACACTTTCTCTGTGAATACTACTATAAACAGTGATAAACATTTGACTCGTCAATAAAATAACAATTGTTTGTTTCCAACAAAATGCAATCCTGCCAAGCTGGCCTCACAGACAAAACCAGGATGATATTTTTAACCGCAGACTATGCAAATGATCCCAGCTGCTGTCTGAGGTGGGCCTTCCTACAGGGTACACCACCAAAGCTAAAATGAAAATAGATCAAATGTTGTTTTAGTTGTGACCCAACAATAGTTTCCATTGCTTATCCAGTGAATAAAGATTGTTTGAATCAGTGTAAGCACTCTAAGGATATATCTACATGCATTAAGACTGATTGAGGGTTTCCATAGTTTAAAGTTTGGCTTAAAATATGTAAACATTTGTCTCTCTTCCACGGAGTCAGGAGATATTTCTACATATCAGATTCCAAATATTAAAAGAACTGAGACTGCTCACACCTGAATGCCACACGAGCCTTTTTATTGGTCCTAAAAACCGTCCAAACCTGGAATATATATATATATATATATATATACATATGAACAAATGAATAACACCTAGATCTGGTTGGAAATATATGCTTTAATAAGACAACAGAAGATGCGGTGCAGACTGGCAGACAAATAAATAGTAGATTGAATTCAGTCAGCATGAACAAAGACGTGAACAAATAGTCAGTACAGGAAAGTAATGGACTGCGAATTAGATTAGAGACAAATAAAATAAAACCCAGAATCCAAGAGTACTGTTATTACTGTCTGTCTACAAGCCCTAATTATAACTAACCACACTGGCCTCTTTTTCCATTATGCCTTCTCTTTCCGCTGCCACTAACCCTGCGCAATGCTTGACAGTCTTAACAAAGCTTCCCCGAGGCCCTTAATCTAATAGAGCGGTCTCTGTGAGCCACACACACCAACACACCAGCCAGGCAGTTCAGAGTCATGGGGGAAGATGAGGGACAAACATGAAACATCAGATGAATGAGATAAATTGGACGCTGGGTAAGAAATGACAGAGAGAAAGAAGAGCGCTATTCTTTTCGCTGCGTCTCTGAGGAACGTTAGTGGGAGCTCTTATGGGAGCTCATTATTCTTTGGTTTTGTATCCGGACATAGGATAGAGTTTATCAGGACTCTATCCTATGTCCGGGTGTTGAATCCCTGACGCCACAGTAACAGAGGACGGGAGACTGTAAAATGTAAATTCACAGGACTCAACGTTCCTGTAACATGGAGGAACATCCAGGAGCTGCCCAAATCTTTTAGTCCCAGCTAAATCAAAGTCACAGCTAATGCATGGATCAGTTTAGTATGTTTTGATGTGACATATTGAACTGACTCTCTCGCTGTAGTTAGTGGGCAGACTTATATAACCCTTGTCTGTCAGAGAAAAATTGAGAAAAGTAAAGAGACATCCCCTCCAAGGTTCCAGGCTGCATCAGTGCCTACACTCACGAACAGCACAGTCATGCTTCCGTCATGTCAGAAAGCGTTATGCAAAGTTTATGTCTCCCCTTCAGACAAACATACACTCCATCCCCCGTTCTCTACTAACCAGGAACTGTGCCTTATGTTATAATATCTCAAAGATTCAATACAAATATGAAGGGCTGAAATGATTAATCGCAAAGAATCCATTATTGAAATAATCGTCAACTAATTTAGTAATCGATTAATCTTTAACTTGAGTATACAGACTCAGAAAAGGCATTAAATAAGCCAAAACTGTACAAAAATATAAACATATTGCATTTCAGACAAACAAAAAGTCTATATATATGTTCAACCCAGAACTCAAGTGACCCAGTTTTTGCTTCACCTGGTTCAAATTATGTACATGTGGCACAATACAAACACTGCACAACACCTTGAACCCACCATCCACACGGAGAAACATGGTGGTGACATCATCATTGGGCACCACCACCCCACACACACACACACACACAGAGAAAGGAAAGCTAGTCAAAGTTAATGGTGGAATAAATGAAACAACATGCAACGTGAAATCCTGGAAGAAGCTGTAGACAGTTGAGCCTGTGGTGAAGATCCATCTCTGGGTAGGACCACAGCCCTAAATGGCCAAATTTACAATTTACGTCAAAGCATGTTCACATGTTAGAATGTCCCAGTCAAAGTCCAGACCTTAATGCAGAGTTTGGTACTGTAGACACGTCTAATCTGAAGGCAAATGTCCTGAGTCTTGTAAACCATCACAGCAGAGTTCTGTGCTGCTCAACAATACTAATATCTCTCTGTCCTGAACCTCGTCTTTTAAGCTTCAGAGCCTCAGAGGACACACACAGCAGGAGCTTGGTTCTTGGTTTACTGATGTGTTTGCAGCAGTGGCGATTACTCACATGAGACGTTAGTCAGTGTGGAGCCCTCAGCAAACGGACGGAGTATTGAGTTACAAACACCGGGGAGAATCTGAGAATATCGGAATGCCTCAAATCGCAGAGCTCCACATCAGTAACCTTTGACCTCGACCTGTCAGGGTTTCCTCCTGGAAAAGACAGACATTTGATGGATGAAATAAGCTCCCTGTTTCAGTGAGCTGCACCGTTTCATCTTCATTTTTTGTGGCGCACGATCGTTGCTTGTTAGAAATAAAAGGCTAACTTGCATTCGCTTCTCTTGCGCTTCCAGTGGAGCTTGATGCGGAGCACTCGCAGAAAGTCCCCGGAGCCGAGCAAGCAGGGGTCCCAACACCCCAGGTGAAGCTGAAAGAGAGGCAGAAGTTCTTTGAGGAGGCTTTTCAACAAGACATGGAGCAGTACCTGTCCACTGGATACCTTCAGATCACCGAGAGGAGAGGTAAGAAGAAGCAAATGTCTCTTTTGATGATTCAGGAAGTATGAGCTTATGAGTTTTACCTCCGTCTATCTAATTCTTGAAAGAATACAAAGTCACATGTTATTGAGTTTAATGTTTGAGTCCTGTTGCTCCCAGCAGAGACCTTATCCACTTTAGTTGCACATGATAACACTGAGCCACTGTTTCTCTGTATCAAGGATCTGTCCTTCAAGCCTTTACTTTGAAGAATGTCATCAGACCATATTGATATATTCTCGCAATGCGACTGCAATAGAATCCTGCTGTGGTTTACACCCAATTTTGCTTCCAAAAGTCAGCTCAAATTCCCAAAAGCATGTACTGAAACGTGGAGTTGCAAAGACTCGGTGTTAAAAGAAGTTGCAGACTCTGCTGGGGTTTGGGATGTGATTTTTTATTTTTTTTCTTCTTCCCTCTCTCTCTTTTTTACTCATCCATCCTCCGTTAATCCCCTGGAACCAGTTTATTAAAGAAGATTGTGGAGCAATGGGGAAAGAGAGGGAGATGGAGCTAGAGGGAAGAGATTTAAGGATGAAGAATGGAGAAAATGTGTGGGGTTTGTGTTTCTATCGTCAATCAAAACTGCTTGTGGTTAATAAAATGTTTTCTGGTTTTTTTCCTAAGTAAAATCTAAAAACAAAACAGTGAAATGAAGTAAACTGTTGAATCATGGTGGGCTTTCTGTGGTTAGCTGATGAAACACTGCACAAACACAGAATGAGAGGTTTGGTAGGGAACATTAGAGAACAAAAACCACAACGAAGACCAAGGAACACAGAAGACGGGTTAGGCAGGATTTTCTGGAGGTTATAAATCAATCCCACAATCCCACATCTCACCAAGCTCTGTTCAATACATCATCTGAAAATGGAGTATGGCACAAGAGAGAACCTCCGGAGAGAGATAGGTGGATTAATGTGAGAAGCCGTCAAGAAGCTCATAGTAACTCTGGGAGAGAATCCTTTGACTGGACAACTTCATGAATCACAACTGATGAAAGAAAGTCAGGAGAACTGACTTTGCCAAAAACATGTGGAAGAACATGCTTCAGACCGTTAAGACCAGAATGGAACTTTTGGCTCAAGTGTAAACATCTGTGGGTGTTACAAACCTAAGACTGGAAGTGATCCTAAATGCACTGTAATGCATGGTGGCCACAACATTATGCTGTTTGGACTTGAGTCAGAACTCTGGAGAATAGTCTGGAAATTTGTCATGAACGGAATCCTGTACAGAAAATACAAAGTGAAAGCCATAACCCAGTAATAATCACTTAGACTTAGACTTTACTTTTTGCTTCTTGCACATACATAGACTCTCTCTCACACACACACACACACGCACACACACACACAAGCACACAGGCATTTATTCTGTGTAATTTCACTGCAGGCAATAAGAGCCCTCCCAGCAGAGGTACCCTTTTAGGCAAGGTCACACCAAGGCAAACAGAGCAGCATGTCAGAAGCTGTCTGATGGGAAAAGATGTTTTCAGTCAAGAGGACCAAAAAACCTTTTCAACATTACCGAACATCACTGTTTTATCCGTGTTCCTGTCCTGGAGACACCACTCTACATGGGGTGCAATCTGTCATCCATCCCATGTTTCACATGGCATTGACGAGAAAGGCCGTATGGATACGCACTTGCAGGAGTCTGCATACTGAGCGTCCTTTAGCGCGAATTAGATTTGTTTCCATTAAAAATCTTGGATAAGAAACGGCCTAATGGTGAGACACGCATGCAAGAATGGTCTGAATTAATCCCGGTGTGACATTCTGTTGTGTATAATCTGTATGTGTTTGTGTTACAGCTTAAAGGGCAGGGAGACTTTAAGGCAGCCTCTATTGGAAATAACATCCCCCCTCTTTCTTTCTTTCTTTTCTCTTTCTTTGACTCTTCATTCTGCTCTCCTTCCCTGTGCCGCCCTCTTCTACTCCTCCTCATTTTCCTTGAGGTATGGTAGCAAAAGCATCTGCTAGCACTCCTGCTCTAACAACTAATCACGTCGCTTCTTCCTCATGTGCTTCCAACTCTGCTGCCCCCACGCCACCCTGCCCTGCTAACCCCCTCCCACCCCTCCACCCTGTCAGTGCCAGGACCGGCTGTCTGTGATGCATGCAGCAAAACCGTTATGGCAAACCGTGGGGCTCTGCACCCCCGCAAGGTGGTGAATCCAGGAGTGTGTTAGTTCATAAGAAAGATTTCATCTAAAACTGGAAATATGTTTGCTCCTTTTCGTTGGAGATTTTTGTTACGTACATGTCCTGTTTTACTAGGATGTATAATCCTTTGTACATGCATAAAATTAATGACTCCTCTAATTTGTGAAAGTCACAGCTTATAGTAATTCAGTTCTTTGTCAAAATGTGTCTCCCACTGCCATTTTCTAAGTGATTCCCAAGAATAGCTGAGTGAGCTCCAGTGCAAATGCTAAAACTGACTGACTCGCAGCATCCCCTGTTGGTATGTACAAGGTTTCGCTACACCAAATTTAATGAACATAAAGTGGCATAAAGAGTCTAATATTAAACTCAGCATGTAGGTACATGTTGCGTTACAGTAATAACTCCAAGAAAAATGTAGTTTTTTTTTCCTCACATGAACACAATCTACACACAACGTCTACTTCTGGTATGAGTCAAGAAGTTTCACTCTAAATACTGTAGCGGATATTCAGTCATTTTTTCCCTCATTATGTTTGGCTGCAAAGTGCAGGATTTCTTTTTCTTTTTACGCTTTTACCCTTCAGTCGCTTTTGCAATAGATATTTGCTGTATTCATTCACACTGAAGACCAACTCTCGGGGTTCCTAAGCAGTCTAGAAAATCTTAAATTTAAGTAATTTTTCAGGTCTGGTTAAATAATAATAATAATAAAAAAAGAGAAAATAGTATGTCATTTTATTCCTGTCATGTTAAAGCTACATAGTTTTTGCATTTTATTCATTTATTTTTTATTTTTCAATCATACCTGCTTTAACATTTCAAACACCATCCAGCTTGTGTGTGGTCATTTGCTTATGCATTTGTATCAGTGGGGAATGATTCCGACTTAGAGCAAAGTGCCTTCCTTCCTGGACTCAGCTCCTTGTTGCTGCCTTTTCCACGCTTTGGTATTTCCTGACATCTGACTGTGATCTGTCGTGTCCAGAGCCAATAGGAAGCATGTCTTCCATGGAGGTCAACGTGGACATGCTGGAGCAGATGGATCTGATGGACATGTCCGACCACGAGGCGCTGGATGTCTTCCTGCACTCTGGGGGAGAGGACAACAGCGCTGCCTCACCTGTCACAGGTAAATCACACTGTTCAGCAGTTCAGTGAACTCTAGTTCACGCCATTTAGACGTAATGCAAAAAAAAAAATAAATCTCTTTTTCTTATATGATCTAACGTTTATGTTTTTTTAAAGTGTATGGTGAGATGGATCTACAGGAAGTAGTGCTTATTTGTAAGATGAAAGGAAAATGGGTTGGCATTGACTGCCACTTTCTTTGTTGTTGTTGTTGTTGTTGTTGTTGTTGTTGTACAACTAATCTTAGAAATGCGTGCATTTGTACTCAGAAACCCCTGCGTAAGGATTTCATAAATTTTCTAAGTTCTTTTTATAAAAACTGCTAGGAGCCTTCTATATATGTTCATTTCTTTCACTAGACAGCAGAGGTTCTTGCACATCGAATGGCGATCGTCTTTTAAAGTAAATTTTCAACACCAGTTCAATTTATGTCTCAACTTTTGACGGGGCCAGGATAACCTGCAGCCTCCCCAACCCATCTCCACATGTCCTTCTTCCTGTAAACTCGGCTTGCCTCTCTCTGCTTAGAAAAAAATAGGGAACAAGAACAAAACTACTGTGGGAATCAGGTGTGCAGCCTTCTCTGCAGTAGATGTGTTTTTCCACAGTTTGTAGGCCAAAAATTATCGGCCTCATTTGACCAAAACACCCTCCACCAAAAGTGTGCTGTGTGTCCCTGTTTGGGTCACTGCGAACTGCAACAGGACTTTCTATGTTTCAGCAATTACAAAAGATAAACTTAAAAACTCACCTCTATAGGAAATGGGATCTTTTTTTTTTAACAAATTAAGTAACTTGGGCAGGCTATTAGTTGCACTGGAGTTTATGGCAATACCAGGTAGAATTCAAATGCACTCCACATTTTTCAATGTTTTTTTTTTTTTGGGATGATTTTATGTGACAATCATAAAAAAATTAAAAATTAGGTAGTATGAATACTAGTCAAAGAGCTATATTTTAAAAGGGATGCAAGTAAATGTCCAATCTCAAGTTTTTCTGGTGATAATTCCACTAATTCACAACTGCATGTAAATTTTCAAAAACTTTTATTTGCAGCCCATCGTTTGATGGCAAAAGAAATCTCAAATGTCTGAAAAGATTACTTTAGATTACAGCTAAATAAGCATGAGAATCTAAAAGACGTCGTCACTCCTACAGCATTCTCTGTTCATTGACAATCTACCTAATTACGTCCTTCTATTATCTGAAAGGTCCAGACATTGAGTCCTTTACAACCGAGATCAGCCTCCAGGTCCCCACCCAGGCCGAGCTCCGACACAAGCTTTCGTCCCTGTCCTCCACCTGTACGGATTCAGCCAGCCAGGACACAGAGGCCGGGGAGGATGAAGAGGACGAGGAGGAGGCTGAGCAAGGAGGAAGCGGCGGGGTTGTTGGAGGAGGAGGAGGAGGAAGGAGAAGAAGGCCCCCAGTAGTAGTGACCCTGGATAAAGAGGAGGTCCAGCTGGACACTGCGCTGGTGGACAGAGAGGACCAGGATGATCAGAGCAGTCGAGACTGTGAGGAGAGGAGGCAGCAGGTTTGAGAACAGTTGGACTTGATTTAAAGAGCGAAAACCCTCAGAGCTGCCAAATCAAACTTAGATATATATTCTATTGTATTCTATTCTATTCTATTTATTGGCTTTTATTCCCAAAAACCTTTCATTTCATCAGAGAGATGACACTGAGGTTGCACTAACTGCCACATAAACTTGCCTTAAGACCAGAGATGTAAGTTCAGTCTGATCAAATGTTTTTCAAGATGTTTGTGAACCGTTCTTGGCTCAGAATGAACTGAAAGTTTAAGGTTTTTCAGAGAATCAGATTCAGTATTACAGGCTTCTTGCTGTATGAAAGTTGCTATAATTGTATTCCAGATATAAGACTATATTATTTACATGTGAATCTCAATAGGTTTCAGTCAGTAAACCAAATATTCAAGCAAAGTGTTTTTCTTAAAAAAAAAAAGAAAAAAAGAAAAGCATTTACAAAAAATAAAAACAAAGGAATCAATAATAAATTGTGCATTAAAAAGAACACACTTTACTTGAGATTAAGTTTAAGCATGACAGAATAATCCAGAAAGGGTAGAGAAGCAGCTTAATCAAAAAACACTTTTGAAATTGTATTATTTTAGGATTTGTGAAACATTTGGAGTATGAACCATTGTGAAGGTAAATGATTGACAAAAACTGTTGAAAAACATCCAGAAGTCTAATAGAAAAATGTGAAAATAAGAAACATTATGGAAATCCTGATGTTCCGTTTCTATAGCTCTGCATGTTGAGTCTGAGCAAAGCCTGTTCCTGATGAAGGAAATGAGGTCATAGATAAGCCATCGGTCTGACTCGGTAAGCTCAAATTCTGTTCATGCTTTATAGTGAAATGTATTGTGCATAAATCCTAAACCCGTTTTCTGATTGTTGGAACTTTAACTGAACTTATAAAAGTGTTTTTACCTCTCCTATGTTGATAATGAAAAAGGACTACCTTCAGCTCCATTAGGACTGTGATCCTGATCTTCCTTTGTATTAAAAGCAAACCAAACTCATTTCCTTTTATTGGACATTTTTTATTTGGCTCATCCACATTTTTTAAGACAAAGCTACAGGTTTCCTGATAAAGTGAAGGGGGGGGAAACATACAGCAAGTGCAGCTTCAAATTTTGTAAAATTCTCACTGCAGGATGATCGTCCTCATTGAGTAAAATGTATCCATTAAGCATCGTTTAAACAGATGTAATGAAAGCTATTTCTGTGAGGCAGTATAAATCAGATTTTTGGTGTCATTTTGATTAATCGACCCGATTAATGATGTGCAGAGGGCACAAACTGTTCCTACTTTCATTATGGATAAATGTGACAACCAGCTCTCATGTGCCAAATTTAGGACTTTATTCTTGTCAAAACTGACATGCTGGCAAAGGTTTCAGTTGTTTTAGAAACATTTGCTCACACAAACAAACATGAACCTTGCCTATGACCTGAACATTTTGGACAGATTTCTTCTGAACTAGGACCAAATCCCCATCTTGGAGCATGCTATGCACTGGACATTGGCCTGAAGGCTAACCCTTGTCCAAATTTTTATTTAGTTTTTGGGTTTTTGGGGTCGGAAATTGTTAATATTTGTGCAATGTAAATGCATTTTTCCTTCATTTTCTTACCCTTTGTTTAATTTTCTTGACTTGTTAATGTTTCTGCTCCAGAGTGAATTGATTTCCCTCTAACCATTTTGAGAAAAAAGAAATGTGAGCAAGATTAAAAGTGCGAGTGAAAACACACTGTTTGTTCATTACTGAGTTACGGTCCTGCATGTTTGGAAAGAAAAGTGTCTCTTAAACCAGGAATTACTTTTCTGTGTGTGTATTAATTCTGTTTTTCCCGAGAGACATAAGGCATCACCACTGCAACACTGAGAGTAAATATCTTTTCAAGGCACAAAGTTGCTGTGTGGGTTTATTTTGAATAGTAAACAGCACTCATGTAACAGTCATTTCACTGCACTTTAAAGTTTTAAGAGCTGCTGGGGCAGCTCACAAACACTGGATGCAAATGGAGTGAGTGGGTTTCTGTTTACTTTGCAGCTCGTAGGAGAACAAGCTGCAAAGTTGGCTGCTTGTTTCGTAATGGTTTTACACTTTTACCCTAATTTGGTTTAGTTAATTCAAATCTTGTTTTTTTTTTATTGTTGCTGTTTTTGGGGGAGTTTTTTTCTTACTTTTTGGCCAACTCTCTACATTTTGAATTATTTCCCTTCTTTAGGTTAATGTGGATGTTTTAGACCAAGTCTTGCTTTGGGCTGGAGTTACTTCTGTCTGTTTTCCCCCCATCCCATTTTCCCCGGACATTTTTTTAGGTCTGAAAAGTAGGACATGTCCGGGAAAAAGAGGACGTCTGGTCACCCTACCTAATCCTCCTTTCAACCCTGTTTTTGACTACATTTTATGAAAGCCTACTAAATTTAGACAACATGCTAATGATAGTCTGCATGCTATCACTAGCAGGCAGACCATCTAGCTAATAGCTTTTTAGCTAGCATCTTATACTTTGCTGTCATCACACTAACTAGATGGACCAATTTAATGTTGTGAAACACAGTAGTGACCCACCACAATCATTAGCATTAAACATGATTTAGCTAATTCTAGCTAAAAATGATTTCAGTTTTTTTCTATATAAGCAGAAAGTTTTGCTTTGAAAGATGATAGTAGGCCCTTTCAGTTTTTAATGTTTCTGATTATTACATTTCTGAGTTTTTTCGCCAACGTGGAGTATTTTACTGTAGGTCAGCGTGTTAGTAGATGCTACAGTTATTTAGTTTTTTAGCTAATTTGAGCTATAATAATTAGCTAAAATTAGCTAATTAGCTCTTTTCGCTGCATGGAGTGAAAATACCTCCATAAAGTTTTCACACTGTATGGAGTATGTTAGGTCAGGTCAAGATGCTAGTCAGCTAGCTTTAGCTTTTTAGCTCACTTTCACTTGTATGCTGTGTCCTGACCTTACAGTTTAGCTTTGTAAACAGTGTTCTGCACTAATTTGTAATATAGGAGGGATTTTTGCATTAGCTGAAAGTTTTTACTATTCTAAAGTTGTTCTATTTGCGTTTTGCTTTATTCTTCTGCTTCTGCCTATTTCATACATTTCTTGAAGTTTTATAAAGTTGACTTCAAGTCCAATTCTCACTAAAAATGTTCAATTAAAGAATTCACACTGGATTTTCACAGGAAATGCTCATTTTTCTAGCTGAATTTGATAGTAGCATTTATGGCTATTTGACATAACTGCTTAAAATAATTGTGGCTTTTAAATTAAACTAATTAAACCGTTTTGATTTTCACATTTGTGTATTTAATGATTTGGAAACAAATTTCAGTAGTTTGATTGTGGAAGCTTTGGCTCTACTTAAATATTACTGATGTGTTATTTTGATATCACTGAAAAAAACATGCAAATAAAATATTGATGAGGCAGCACAAAGGAATTTCCTCCTGTACTCGAAAGAAAACTCAACACAAAGAAACAAGACACAAGTAGGTTGGAAAGGACTGACAGTGAATTGTCTGTAAGTTTTTATTAAACCTTAAGTACAAACTGCAAAAGTAAAAAACTGTAAATATAACCAACATGAAACTCTTTCCCAATGAAAGGAAAGGCCGACGTGCGGCTTTAATAAATTAAGTCACCAGAGATCCCATTGTGAGCAAGTAGTTTATACTGTAGAAAATAGAAGAAAACAAACAAGAGAACTAAGCAATAAAACAAAAACTGAAAGGAAAAAAAAAATCCCGTAAGAATAAAATATATTGTAAGGCCATAAAAACTTGACAACCACTTTTTATGAAGCTGAAAACACCTTGGTATTTCTTTAAATAGTCCTAAAACAGTTCAGTCTTCTGCGAGGGACAAATACCAACAAACTGGATTATAGGATTTTTTTTTTTCCTTGACAGTCACCACTGGCAAGCTCAGTGCAACATGAGTAGCTACTACATTTTTGTTGAATTTTCAGTAATGAAAATGTAAAAACCCATTTTTTGTCAACAAATCCTTTTTTTTCCCTTTTCTTTAAAAAAGTAAAGCTAAACAAACAAAACTAGGCTGGAGGAAAAAGGGGGGGAGAAAGTGTAAGGGGTAGGAGGGGGCAACCATCAGCTACTCAATATCTTCTTTCTTAGTGATATAAGCAGCACTTAAAATTTTTATACACATTTACCAGAGCAAAACCCTGTAAGCATCTAACTCACACAGATGAAGAAAGGGAATTGTAAGGCTTTTTCTTCATCAAGCACCCTCCTCTCTGGAAAACTCTCTCTTCTGCATTCTTTTCCTTCCTTTTCTTTCTTACTTAACCCCGGAAAAAGGCTCAAGTATTTAAAGAAATTTACAAGGATATATGTACAAAAACGTTGATGTTTGTTTGTTTGTGTTGGACTTTTTCCTCTGTAAAACTCACTCATAATATATCTGGAAAAAAAGGGGACAAAATAGCGAAAAGCAAAGAAAGAAAAATCGATATTTCACATTTTACACTCATTAACTAGTGGCTCTACTTGAGATAACACATCAGCTCAACAAATGAGAAACAAAAACCCAAAAATAATAATATAATAATTAATGTTTACTGGTACAGATGAAACAAGAGGACTGGAAGAATGGAATGTTAACACGATTGCACATCTAGAACCAGAAAAGCCTGAAAGCCTTTTCTGACCTGTGGGGCGTGAAGCAGGCGCCAAACGCCACCCTCAAACATTATTTTTTTTTTTATATTTTTGTGTTGTTATACAGTAATTATAACCAACAGCACCAATAAAACGGATCTCCTCGCCAAGTGTCAGGCACCGATTTCTGGCGAGAGATCCCTCCGTGTCGACGCAGAAGTGAGGCTCTGCTTCGCTCACGTCCGTTGACAGACAAAACAAAATAAAATACAAGAAAAAAAAAACTAACCCAAACCTAGCAGAAAACAAAGCTAAAGATTCAAAATAGAACTCAAAAAATGTAGCCAACCAACATCGTCTTTCAAGTTTTTAAATCTTGCATTACCTCCTTTATAGAAACTGCAGGAAATGCATCACAAACGCATAAAATTCAATAAAAAAAAAAAGGACTCTTCTTCCTTAAAATCAAGGACAGAGAGAAACTTTGGGTAACTACTTAACATCATCTGGAAGGGGAAAATAAAATTAAACTTGGTGGGGGGGATCCATTTTATTCGTTCCAAGTTTTAACAGGGGTGGGTGGGGTTCAGTCTCAGGAGTGAGTGATGCAAGAAAAAGGTAATAAATGTAACCCATTCTGAGTCAGAAAGGATGGAGGGGTAAAAACGGGGCCCTGTCAAGTCTTCCTCTGAATGTTAATGCTTGTACTGTTGATTCAGAGCAGGTCGGGGGGCGGAGGGGGACTAAAAATCATAAAAAATATCACTCAAGATAAAAACTAATTCTTCTTTCACACTAGTGCAAAAAAGACATCTTGCTTTGCGGTTATTTTTCTGTTTTTCCAGAAACAAGCTGTCGCTAAAGGAGAGGTGAGCGAAATGGAGACTGAGCTCGGGTGAGGGCTGTGGGGGATAGTGATCCTGCTTAATGTAGAAACGAAACAGAAGTAGAAGGAGATCCCGCTGTCCGCTTCAGGACACGGCCGCCGCCTTCGGCATGTGGATGGACGACAGGCGGGCCAGGGATACCTCCACAGTGGCGCGCTTCCGGGGGCCCCGCTTGGCTGGCGATGCTTTGGCGGGGCTTAGAGTGTGACAATTGTCTCCCCCTCCTCCGTTGACAATGACGGCTCCTCCTCCGACGCCGACGCCGACTCCTCCGTTCTTTAACATGGCCCTACCGCACACCTGGTTCACCAAACTGTTGATTTGCTCCTGTAGAGGAACAATATTGCAGAAAATGAGATGAGCACAAGCACAATTGGGAGAAACTCCCTTTTATAGACATTATCATTTAAAAGAACTTAAAATGATCTCCACGGTTACATCTCCTGCTACGGTTGATGAGATGCTTTTATTTAATCAAGCACAGGTGCATTTCACCGCATAAAAATATAAAAACATTTACTTAGGTAATTGGTTCAAAGTAAAAGAAAACACAAAATTAAAACTCTCTGACTATTACATAACAATAGATATTTTGATTGCAGATATGCCATGATCCACACATTAATGAAGACTGCTGACCTGGAGTCTGGTAAACCAGAACAGGTCATTGTTAAAAACAAAATGCTGACTGTTCACAGAGTGCTTTTTCTAAGCACACTAATGGAAAGCTGAGTGGAAGGAAAAACTACAGTAGAAAGGGGTTTAAAAGCAACAGGGAATACCACCTGAAACTAAATTCTGTATTTCAGGTGGAAATGAAGTTCTCAGAATCTCAAGGAAGAGGGCAAAGACATAAAATCCACATTGTTCACTTTGTGATATCTTAATGACATTACAGGTGTATCACTGTGCAAACTGTAGTGTCCCTCAAAGAGAATCCATGGAGAATTTTCAGGAGGAAGATGGACAGAGACAGAGGAGAGGATCTGGAGCCAATAATACAAATGAGCTACTGGGTCAGAACCGCAGGCTCCCTGCCACGCTCGACGTTATTCATGCACAATGTGCCCTGATCAGCTTGTGACGGCATGTACTGCACACCGACACAGTTTTCAGAAGGCTAATATTTCTGTATGAATATTTTTTTTATTGGTTTTATGTAAACTTTTAACCTTCTGACAGATTTAATTTTCTTTAAGTAATACTCATCAACATTAATCAAAATAAATGCATGAAATGCATGCTTCTGTATGAACAAAATTTAGATAATACATGAAGTTTTGAATTGTATTAGAGCAAATGGATCAGCTGTAATATTGTTGTTTGTTAACCAGCAGCTGCAGGATATGCATTTGCAAATGTACATTATATAAATAGGGAAAAAACAAAAACGATACGAGAAAAGTTTAAATGTAAATAAATCTGGTTACACTTTCAGCAGCCAGAGTTAATCATTTATTTATAAGCTGATAAAAGCATTGTGGAAGGGTGTCAACAGTGGGTGTTCAGTTTTATTTCCAAGTTGACGTCGCCCCCTTCTGGACACAGAGAGAACGTCTTACCTCATCATATCGATACATCATCTTAAGGCCCCTGCAGGACTTGTGCTTCTCCACGTAGCGTAGCGCACACTCCAGACAGAAAACCACGTTGTCCGTCTCCTGAACCACCTGCAAAGATGTGAAAACGAGCAATATTATCACTTTGAATATAGATCAAACAGCAAAGGGAATGTTTGCAACCCTTCCTCCACTCTTAGATCATCTTTCTCACTGGATTACTGTGAAAAGGTTTAGTTTAAACACTCTGCTCTCACCATGGACAGGTAGCAGAGGTGTTGACAGATTTGGCAGCGTCTCTCCAAGGACTCCAGTGCCAGCCATTTCCCACGGGGCTTCTTGCGCCCGTCAGTGGGGCCGAGGTTGCCGTCAAGCGTGCCGTACCGGGCAGAGGACAGCAAACCTGCGTTATAAAGTTCCTGACGTTGGTGCAACTCTATGTTCCTGGAGGACGAGAGAGAAGCAGGTTCAGAAAGAGACAGAAAACCGTTTTCAGGAAGCACAGAGCAGAATCTGTCAATGTTTGATTGTAACTATAGCAAACAGAAATAATTTTTCTCTGGTAATATTTACAAAATGTTTATATGTATTCCAAATATAATATGGACAAATAATGGACAAAGAATTTAACAGGAAGTAACACACATAATACATATTATAGTTACAATACAACTGTATATATTAAAATAAATGACTGATCACTTCATGTTATATAATTTTATTTAAAATTTTGGAGTAAATAATTATGTTATACTATGTCATTACATACAAAATGTCTAGCCTTTCAATTCGAAGTGCTAACCTGGTCACTTTATGAATATTTTAAATCAAGACTTAACTGGTATTTTTAGATCTGTGATATTATAAATAAGTGTTTTTGTGTGGTGTGGCATCCTGCCTGAGGTCTTTGAGTAGGGTGGAGATGGTGGTGAGGAGAAGGCCGTTGTCCCTCTTGGACTCAGCGGTGGCGATCTGATACAGTAGCTTCTCCATGGAGAAAGGCTTGGCTATGCAACGAAATTTCAGGTCCTGGACAAAAACAAAACAAGCATAAATCACATTTTACAGATGCAATTCATTTATTTTTGTGAACTGATATAAACAGTCGACTTTTCTTTCCAAATATCACTTTTGCGCATGTAAATATATATATATTTTTTTCTTGCAGAGTTAAAAATGTGGAATTAAATTCTAAAAAAATAATGAAAAAAACATGTGAATCTGCTTATTATGTCCTTGTGGTCATTTTTGTTGCTTAGCATCAGCAACAAATATCTGCTCATATTTAGCACAACTATTATGTTCACCTGGTATCATGGACTGACCTTTGCAGCCTGGTAACCCAGGTTCATCCAGTGTGGCGTGGCAAAGTGCACCGTCTCTGACACGCTGTAGCCACAGCACACTTTAGAGACAAAGGCACCGGGGAAGCAGACCACAAACTGGCCACTCCGCTGGACCGTACGGTAAACCTTGACGCCTTCACGGCACAGCACCTCTGGAGAGATCTGGAGGGTTAACAACGAGAGAGATAGGGTAAGGGTCACAACAGAAGAATTTGACAAAATGTCATACTTTTCAGATCTAAAATAAATTTTGATTCTGGTATTTATGGCAGGATATGTCTAAAGTTGTCATGGAATGAACTAAATGTTGGTTGGATGGATGGAAAGTCT
This sequence comes from Gambusia affinis, assembly GCF_019740435.1. NCBI lineage: Eukaryota > Metazoa > Chordata > Actinopteri > Cyprinodontiformes > Poeciliidae > Gambusia > Gambusia affinis. The sequence goes on along the minus strand of NC_057881.1, from coordinate 12,641,820 downwards.
AGATAGGAAAATATCTTTCTATTTCTTATTCAGACCTCTAAAACACAATACCAGACTTTCCCAGACTTTATAGGTTTGAAAAAAGTCTTGTTTGAGGAATAACATTTCCTCACAATTCCTACACAAGAAACAGGGCAACCGCTCCCACACAGACTCTACTCACCATAATATTCTTCTCCAGCATTTCTAGTCCTGGGGTGCCATTGGCTTGAAGCAGTGTATGGACCACCTTGTCCAGCTTAGCCTTCTCCTCAGCAGGGACAGAATACCTGCCAGAGAACAGAGGTTCCATCCTATTAATCTAAGGTTTACGTGTTACCGCCATATAGCAGATCTTAAATGCAGGTCGGTGACACTTACCAAATGCAGTCAGCACCAGTGTGTAAGTAATCAATATATGGAAGGCGATTTTGGTCTCGAGACCAGCATGAGGTAGAAAAGACCATGCCAATATTTAGCCAGGGAATGGTCACCCCTGAAAAAAATGAGACGGAGGGAGAAGAAGATGGAGGCATTAATGACTGCCGAGTTTACCGCAGGCAGAGTAAGGCACAACATTTGACAAGATGCCCCTAAAAATGCTCATTGGTCTGTACAAATATGCAAATACAGTAATGTCTTACCAGGCACAGCACCCAGATGCCTCAGTATGGATCCAGAATTATTTGGGAGGACAGTGAGGTTCCATCCATGTCTGAGGAGAGAGGGGAAAATAATATTTAACAAACATCTTCAATGAGACACCTGTGAATCCTCCTGCAGATTGTTCTATAAAGATTTCTGTTTGACATCCAGCTGAGACCCGGATGTTGAATAGTGTTCAACGTCCTACACAATTTGGTTCCTGCAGCACCGAAGCTGAACTTCCAATGCTCTGAACACATCTTATAAGGGGCTAAAAGTGGTAAAACGCTCATTAGCTGAATTAGTCTGAAAGTAGGCCAATGTGTACCAGTTAGAACCACTCCATGCATTTGTCATGTCGAGGTAAGAGATTCTTTGTCATTGCAGGCGGAGCATCCGCATGGCATAACATGAGCTTAAGCAGTGTCATTGCCACGTCTCTAAGGTAACATCTGAGCTGAAGTTTCAAAAATCATCAGTTAAAACTCTCAATTTGCAGCTCAAGTTCGTTCATCTAAATGTTTAGAATATTAAATACGAGGCCCTTACTTTGAAAATGGCTCTGATTTTCCTGTTGGGAAACCACTGCCATGTGTACTGGTGTCCACCTTTCCACAGTGGACTGCCACGTGGGCGTCCCTCTGCTCCACTATCCTCCAGTATTCTTGCTGTAAAAAGAGGGGGAAAAAAAGGGAAAACTGTTGACTTAGAAATGCATGAAGCGTATTCCAGGTGTTGTACTGAAGTGATGAATGGTTTCCTTCAGCAGCTTGACATTCTCATTTTACCCACGGTTTCAGAATAAACCCAGCCACTAAAAGTTGTTTACTTTCCTTTTCTTGTTTGATGTGGTGTTTTTGGAGGCTTACCTCAACCTCAGCAGCTCCAGGTTCCTTATTAAAGCACATGGTCATGGTGTTCCGGGCTATCCTGAAGAAGTTGGTCAAGGAAACCGATTTCCCCTGCAAAAAAACCCACTAAATTATCCATCGGAAGAGACTAAATGTCATGATTGGAGAAAGAAATCAGGGAGATGCAAACCAAATGGAAGGACATGAAGAAAAAAATTAGTAAAAGGAATCATTTTTTCTCTCCAAACTTCAAAGTTTGTTTAAGTCAAAGACTGGATAAAATGACATGTTTACAGACAAATGTACACTTGTCCTATTTTATGGGAGTCCCGCATTGACAAATCTGCTCACTATATGCCTTAACCTTGTCAAATCCTCAAGCTCAAAATTTAGATGAGATTTGTCAAATTTAATCCAAAGAAGTATAATAATAAAGTTACACCAAATATACTTGCTTTCTTTTCCTGACAGTTCAAATACTTCTTAATCATTTAGAGACCATAATTATACTCCTGACAAGCACTTTGTTCTCTTGACAGGACAACTGAAATCTGACCTCCTTCTTAGAGGCCTCTTATAATCAAAAACTGCCCACAAATCTAAGCTATGCATGTTGTGACGGAGTCATTGATTGTTCTGGGTCATGTCTGTTGGCAGGATCTCAGCTCTTCAAAGGAAGGTCAGATAGGGAGGGAGTCAGTTACCATGGGAAACTGGGAGTGAGAGAGGGGGAAAATTAAAAAGAAAAAAAAAAAAAATCAAATGAGATCCAGACTTGAGATGATTAACGTTTGCTGCAGAGTCAAGTTATCTTCATCACTGGATGAACTTCAACCCAACAACAAATGTGTGCTGAAGATGAACAATAATGTTTAGAGCTAAAGAACTCACGTTTTGAAAGGAGTAGTTTGGGTTTTTTGTTTGTTTGTTTGTTTGTTTTTTTAGTTTTTTTACCTGACCTACATTTCAACCAGCCAGATCAGCAAAGCAGCCAAGAGGAAATAGTGGTGGGAATATTGTGCATGTGAATCCATGTGCACATAATAAGGCCAACAGAGTACCGTACAGAGAACACAGCTGCAGAGAAATATTTCGCTCAGAAGATGTAGAAGGTACAAAAACGATACGTTGAAGTTTCCATCAATTGAGCACAAAATATGGTCTGCTCAAAAGTTTACATACACTCACTGTCAGCATGAATGCGATAAGAACTTAATGATACATTTGAACCTTTCGTTTTTGAGATGACATGATGCAATAAAACCCATCAAGAAATGGGTGCACAAGTTGGAATTTATTGTAGATTTTCTCTCACCTGCACAAGGTCAAAATTATACATGCAGGCTCAAATATCTGAACACCCACTCTATTATTTGGTTCAATGCCTCTGAGTTGCAAGAAAACCTCTTGGACCTCTGTCTGGATCGTTAGAGACATTCGAGTGCCTATAAATTACATTGTTTTGTGGTACAGGCTCAGCATTAAAACAGTCCATATGTTTTCAATTGATGGGCTTCTGAGCCATTCCAGAAGCTTAATATTAGCCTTTGTTTTCCATTCCAAAACCAATTTTCTGTCAGAACACCCAATTGTATAAAACATATGGGCCTCATATGGATATTGGTGAGGCTCAATGAGAACTAAGTGGGTTTGGACTTGTAATCAGAATCTTATATGGAACCCATTTGTGTTCCCAACTGGTTTTGCTCATCAACTAAACCATTGGAAACCCTTCGGTGGATCTCATAAGGGTGTTCAAGAAAACATCCCTGACTTTGTGAGCAGCTTTTCCATCTGTGACAGCAATTAGCAGGGGCCTTTATGTAACTAGTCAATCCCATCTGGGGCCCATCCCCCAATGGGGACACATATGTGAATGGAAAACTGCCCACCTCAGATAAAAAACAGTAAGGCTCAGATGAGACCAAGACTGACCTGTTTGTCCACAAGAACAAGGACTTACATCCAAGAACATTGTACCAAATGACAAGAACAGTGGTATTAGGCTGTTTTGCTGCCAGTAGTAGGTGAAAGCCTTAAAGAAAACATTGAAATCATTTATACAGGCAGAATTATACCATAAACCTGGCAAGGTATATAAAAGGTTACTCAACATTTATATTGGGAAACTTCTCAGATACATTTAAACAAATATTAGTTGTACCTGCATTTGTATTTGTAAAATTGTGCAGATTAGAGAAAATCCTCTATCAATCTGAATCTGTGAAACCAGTCTTCTAAATTACTTGAGTTAAATGCTGCACAATATGCAACCAAAAGATGGATTCAAGTAAATCATTAAAGTCACATCCTGAGGATGAGTGTATGTACACTTCCGACTCGAACTGTATTACTCTTACTGAGAAATTCAATGGGTAATGTCTTTGTGATTAAAGCCATATTAACTTTGACCATGACTGAAACAAAGTCATGTTTTAGTCGACTAAAATCTCCAGATACATAATGCAATTCGTACGTGGTACTAAGAATTCAGGCTGAGAGAAGAGTGCTTCTCATTTTGTGCCGTATTACTGAATTAATATCTAAAAACTTTTAGAGATCATTTAAAAAGCATTTAAGTGACAGATGGTTAAAAGTGTTATGATCCCGTAAATCGCATTTCTTGCCCGTTGTCGAAACCAAACCTCTGATGAGTTATGCAGAGGTATGAGATTACAGCAGCACTTCAGCTGCTCCTCTCTCATGAAGAACTCGATAAAGACAAAAAGACAGGCAGGTAAAGTATAAAACTCAGACAGAAATAGTTTTAACACAGTCAGTTTTTCTGCTATGTGTCATGCTGCGAACGACACCACAAGCGAGAGTGGTTGCAGTAAAGTGGGAGGGTCAATGAAACCTTGGCCCCCGAACTTGAGGTAAAAAGGTTTTTTTTGAAGAGTGAGCCTCATTGTCACAGTACACAAGCATAGTACTGCTCAGAGAATTAATTTTGAGAGGCCAAAACCAACCGGATAATAGCTGCCAAAACGCAAATGTCTTTCTCAATATCTTTCAGCTGGTTAAAAGTTACACAAGAGAAACCACAAAACTGAGGCAATAAGGAAGCAAGATTCAAAGATGCTCCCATGCTGCATTGCTACTTCTGATGACAAACCAACAGACGATCCTTAAATGACAATAAGAGTTATTATGTGCACTCATTGACAGAAGGAAAAAACAGCAGAAATAGATGCCCTTTCATTCCTCTCGTCAATATACCTCTAGTGTGTGGCATGAAAGGACAGTATTGTTTTCATCCTCACCTTGTAAATACACTTATACTGATCACTGAGAATGCCCCGGTCCTCCTCCATTCGCTGCTCTCCGTTATGCCTGTCCTCTTTGCCTTGTTTTTCCTGAGCGAAGAGCCGGCGTCGACCCGCTTTGACCTGAGCCTCCAGCTCCTTCAGACATTTCAGACGGTGGTACACTCCGTTGGTGAGATGGTTCCCGGTCGTCCCTCCAACTATTCCGCCCACTAACCCATTTTTGGGCTCGTAGCGTGGCAAGGCGTGCGCAGCAGAATCCGAGAGGCCCTCCAGGGGGCCCTGGCGCGACTCCAGATTCTTTTTCTCTTGCAGCACGTCGCCCAGAAGCCGGAGGCGCTCCTCGGCGCTAAGAGAGTCATAGGAGAGGATGTACTGGAGATACGCCTCCTGTAGCTTGGCCAGCCGGTCCTGTGCTGACTTGGGGATTCGCAGGAGGTCGGCGAGCTTGGTCCACTTCTTCAGGTCCATGACCTGCTGCATGCCGCCCATGTCATTGATGAGCTGGAAAAAACGTGACAGGTCCACTTCACAGCCACCTGCACAAAGCAAACAGAGGGTTAGCTTACAAACGGTTAACATCAAAACTGGTAGTAGAACTTTAAATATTTTTGATTAAAGAAAATATGCTGCTTTTGCAGTAGCAGCTCTTCTTCACTTAGACATGTCCATAAAAGTAGCAAATACTGACTGTAGGAACCACTTGAGCTTTCTACTGCCGTCATGGAATAGGCAAGATTTTGTAATCTTTAAAGTAAAGGATTGCAAATTTCCCACAGAATACCTTGATAAAACAAATAATGCTAATTATTCTAATAGTTCATATAAAAGACACTAAAGATAGCTTATCAACTGGGAATCCATTTTGAGATTTTTACACAATCTTCCCTCTCTTCAATGGAACAAGTTGGTGGTGCCCCTATTATCTAACATTGACAAAATGTAGATTGGTTCATCTCTAAACATGACAGTAATATTAAAAAAAATCAAATGATTCTGTTTTTGCTGGTGCAAAACAGACCTCTAAAATGTCACTGGTCTGCTTATTGAGTATTTTCGTTTGTGTATTTTTGCACAAACAAAAAATGCATGTGTATTTTTATACATGCAGAATGTGTATTTTGCAGAACGTGTATTTTTTCAGAGCAGTATCAGGTATAGCATTTACAGATCAGATCAAACCTTTTCATCATCTTAAATTATTTAATTTGGTCATTATGCACTGTAAAAAAACCCTCTATAGACAATCACTCTGGCAAAAAGAGAGGCAAATTGCTCTTAACGCCGAAGTGATTTCCTGGCGATGCTACAGGAAGTCATTGAGAGGAAAGATATTTTGGCTGGTGACAGACACTCCATTGTGGCAAAGTGGATGCCAGCTCTGTCTGGCTAACAGCTGCAATAGCACTCGCTACACTGAGCTGATTTAAATGAGGCTCTATATAAACAACAAAACAAGCTGAAGAAAAAATGAAAACAACACCCTGGAAGCTACATGACAGGATACATGGTCATCAAAAATGAAAATTTTTCTCTACATTGTTATAAAAAAATTGAGGTGACTGGGAGTCTAGTAAAGATTTATAAGCTAACAGGAGGACGATGAAAGATTCATCTTTACTAGCCATCAAGTTTTGTGCCAAAACAATACATATTGTTGCTGTTCTCTATAAACAACATGAAATCAGTTGGAAGCACAAAAAAGCACAACACGTGCAAAGAGGAGGAGCAACATTGTGGCATTTTACTGATTGGTATTTGTCATACACAGCTATTAGTGAACACACTGCTGAATTCCAAATAGTTTTTTGCTTTACTTTGTGTGCCATTATTTCTATACCTTAAAAGAAACTGAATGCTTACTGCGTTAAAGCTGGTTGTCATGGTTTAATTCACTCCTGTAAGATCAGTGCAGTGTTTCTCTGCAGAAGCCTGCAGCTTAACACTTAATCATTTTAAATACTATTAGAGGTAGTTTTCCTGTTCACAACCAAACGTGCCTTCCTATTTGGCTCACTTACCAATGACGGGTGGCTCATCCATGGTAATGCCCTGAGATTTAAGGTGCTTGCGGATGCAAGCCAGCCGCTGCACATTTGGGCCCCAGCGTCGGCCCAGCATGTGGACCCTCTGCACCTGTGTAACAAAGCGCATCTCCTCATTCAGCTTGCACTCTGGCCGCCAGTCTTGCGGTGGCACCACACGGCACATCCCAGCCACCTCGGCCTGTTCCCTCACTGCGTCCAAGTACACCAGAGGGTCCTGGTACTCCCTCTGAGCGGGCCGGAAGACAGGCACTTCGCCCAGCGCTGCCCAGCCCTCTGGCTTGCTCCGCTGGCGCTCCCGCTCCTTCTCCTGCTCACGTTCCTTTTGCCGTGTCAGCTCTTTCTCGTGCTCCCACTCCTTGTCGCGGTCTGCGAGTCGCAACGCTGCTGGTTTGATCTGGCCTGGACCGTTGGTGGAAGGAAGAGTAGATGAGTTGTTGCAGGACGAGGGAGAGGAGGCAGAGGTTTGTTGAGGGTCTGAGGTAGTGCTGGCTCGACTGGGGTTTGGTGTGTTATTGTGGCCTACTGAGGGGGATGAGGAGAAGCTGCGACCATGCGACCTGCTTTGCTGTTGCTGTGCTTGTCGTATCAACATCAGCTTGCCGGCCGATGCACGCTTGGGTCGCTGGTTCACTGGCTCCACGTTGGCTGCTGGTGTAGAAGGAGGTGGCGTTTGTTGAGGCGGTGGACTAGAAGGTGGAAGTGGAGTAGCAGGTTGAGTCTGTTTAGGCAGGGTGGGCTTCTCTGCATCATGTCCATTAGAAATTGGAGTGGTAGGGGTGCTGTTCGGCTTGGCAGCTTTCTCGTCATTGGCCACCTTTTTGCTGCTGCTACGCGTCTCCAGTGGTGCGGGCTGAAGCTTGGCCTTTTTGGCCTCGGAGCCATTCGTTTTGGCTTTCTGCACAACAACCCCTGTACTCACAGAGTTAAGCACCACCTCCAGGCGGCGCTTGGAGTTTCGCAGTCCCTCTCGACCCGGGCACTCCCCGTGGCCTTGCTGGCACTGTTTCTGCCCGTCCTCCTTGGCTGAGGCATTGTGCCATTGCCCATTTAGCCTGCCGTTGGGTCGCATGTTGACCGCCGCTTTGTGCAGCCCGTTTGATAATAGCACCTGTTTGCGGGTTTTTGCATTGCTGTAGTGGGCTGGTGCCGCTGCTTTTCCTGAGTTGGCCAGCCTATTGCTGGCTGCTGGCTGGCTGTGCTGATTGTGATTGTTCGCTGACGATGATGCCGAGGCGGCGCTGTTGTGTTTGTTACTGCTGCTGAGTTTGGTTTTCTTGCCCAGTTCTTTCTGTTTGGCTTTGGTGTAGGTGACGTGGCCCTTGGACACGGTGGCTGTGTACTTCTTCACAGTTTTGGACGGCAGTCGTAAGTCGTGGCTCTTCTTGGCACCACTGACAGCTTGTGCCGAGCCAGCCCGCGTCATCCCATTCACTTTCGAGACCTGAGATAAATAGAGAGGGAAACAAAAAGATTAACAGAATTCTAGGGATGCTTTCTAGAAAAAAAGGTGGCGATGGTCTGATTACATTTTGTTTTATTGCTGTGTTTCAAATTAAGTCTGAGTTATAAATACAACCGTTCAGACATAATAATTAAGATAATTTTCCACAATATGCCCACACAGATATAATTTTCAGAAAGCACAACTCGTAGAATGTAGGAACGTGGGTGTTTCCTAATGAAGAGGTCACACAGCGTTTCTAGCTGCATGTTGAAACATTTGGTTAGACAGATCCTAAGCTATTTGTGGAACGCTGTGTTCGGTAAGTAAAGTCTGGGGGGAAAAACTAAAATCGACTAGGCTGCTTAAATCTTCCATTTACTGTCAACACTATGCCTGAGATTTCTACAAGAGCAAAGCCACAACATGAGGGGATAAACAACAGTTTAGAGAGCAAAAGAAAAACATGAAAAACACGAGCTGAGAAGCAGTGACGGCTCTGTGGTTTCCATTAACAGATGGCTGTACAGTATGAGGTAGGAGGTGGGGTCATTGGCACGTGGTAAAATCCCATTTGGCTAAACAAAAATAGCCTTTTTACTTGCTTGTCTTTTATTGGATGTGTGTTTTGAAGTGTGTGAGTGAGAGATTTAGGAACAAACATGGTTGTCCTGTTGCTTGTTCAGAGAGTCTACAGTCAGTTTATTTACAGCTGATTTTTTTGGGGGTCTGGCAAATTTTAACCTTTATCAAGTTATGTCCTGCTGCTCTTGTTCTTTTTATGCTTATCCTTCCACATACAATGATATAATAATATGGAAACACTGAGTTTGAGCTTGTTGGGAGCAGTGATGGTTATATAGTCTAAAATCTGTGGGAAGGAAGGATCTGTAGTAACGCTCATTTGTGCAGTTAGATTGCGGCATAGATTTATCTTTCTAATCACTGTTATTTTTAAGTCTTACTTTCACACCAACTTTGGGGTTGTCTTTAGTGAATCTCTACCTTCCTTTAGATTACTCTGTGTGAATAAAGAGTTATGAAATGTGTAAACCTAAAAGATTTTTTTTGTTTTTTTGTTTTTTTTTTTTAAAGCTAATGGGTTAAGCAGAAAAATCTATCTCCTGAACCATTTTATATGGACAAAGAGGCCTTTCTGGTGTATTCAACTCCAAGATCCTGTCCATGGGACAGCACAGGGTTCAGTTCCAGGCCTTATTTAGTCAAATTGATATTTTCCTTATGACTTATAATTAAATAACTTGAAACATATTTCCAATTTTATGCTTATGATATACAGCATAAAGATTTTTGATTGATTGTTATTCTGTTATCCACTCAGAAGCACAGCAAGAGTACTTTGAATTTCATATAGACATGAGAAATGTTTCTGAGTTCTTGTAATTTTTCTGTGGGGTCTTTATGCTCCTCTGTTTAGATGAGCTTGAACAGAAGAATAGGGGGTGAGGAGAAGAAGAAAGTAGAGATGGAGTTATCAATCACAGCCGGGGCTCAACAGGAGGTGAGCTACAGCCGCCCCATTGACAGGCTTTCCTTTGAAAGGCTCTCGCATCACACTCATATTCATGCCGGGGAGAGCGTGTGTGCGTGTGTGTGTGTGTGCATGCACATGTATTGTATTGTATTGTATTGTGTTGTGTTCGTCTCAGGTGGCAGGGGCCAACACAAAGACCGGGCCATTAAAAGATAAGGGCGCACTGAAACCTAACCCAGCCTCCGTCAATCAGTTCCCCCTCCTCCTAACACACATGCACACAATGGTTGAGAAAAAAGGGTGAAAAGGAAAGAAGGAGGGAGTGCTGGAAAGGTGTGAAATAAAGGGAAAAGAAACCAAACAGTAAAGCAGAGAATTTATCAGCATGTGATGAATATTGTGAAGGAGTGCCTTGCTTACAAATTAGACTGATTTTTGAATGACCCAAAACTTCCAAACTGTTTGTTGTTCTTCATGATGTTTATACTAAAACTAATTAACTTTGTTCAGACTAACTGATATCTAACCAGCTACGGTTTGCTGACCAAGCGGTTCAGACTGCCAATCCCACTTTCCACCACAAGGGGGCTCAGCAGACCTGCTCTGATCGGGGGAGAACTAAGAACTTGTCCGTCTGGTAAATAGAGAGAGAGGGGAAGGAATGAAAGCAGGGAAACGAGGAAAGAAAGAAGCACAAAAAAATGACACAAAGCAATATAAATCTGAACGGACTCAGAGGGACGATAAGAACAAATGAGAGAAAAACAAGAGACAAGAGCAGACAGAAGCAAAAAGGATTTCGTCTGCACGTGAGAAGAAGGGGAGGGAGAGGGAGGTGGGCCTAGATGACATCATGTGTTGCTATAGCCCAGTTGAGGGCTTGCAGGAAGACTATTTTTTATAATCAACATCTGCAGGAGTTGGCCCAGACAGGAGAAGCAGGAGGAGGGGATGCATAGAGACAGAAGAAGAGAGAAGGCCAGACAGAGAATAGAAAAAGAAAAGAGGAAATTCAACCATGGGAAAGAGAGAAGCCCAACATGGAGATTTCGTCTAGTCAGTTGCTCCAACATGTTCTCACAGTGACAGCAAAAACTAGTAGACAGCAAGTTTGTGAAATTTGAGGGGAAACAATTACATTGGTATATTCTGAATTTCCTGTAATGATACAGTTTTCTATCAATCAAGGATTTCTGGCCAATAAAATAGACCAAGGAATCATGTTCCAGGCAACAAAGTTACACAAAATACAAACTGAAATCAGTGCAGATGATCGGGACCTTTTGATGTGACATCATGTCTTTGATGTTTAAGATATTGTGTGGTTCGTATCATTGCCACGACTGTATTACACCCTCAAACTTTCAAAATTATTCCACATAAAAACCAGAAATTTCAATTCATGTAATGGACCAACAAAAAGTAGCACATAATTGTGAAGACAAAGTAATTAGAGTGCACCTGTGCATAATTAATTAATTTCAATATTAGTCCAGCTGTTTTGTGAAGGCCTTAGAGGTTTGTTAGGAGTAATAGTGAACAAACTGAACCATCAAGGAGAAGATCAAGAAGCACAGCAGACAGGTCAGTTTAGTTACAAAACAATATCCTACATAGTAGCTGCTGCTGAGATCCAGAGCCCCAGCTGGTCAAGTCTGTCAACAAAATTACAGATGTCAACTGGACATCTGCAATTTCTTCATACCCCAAATCTGGCTTTTATTGAAAAGTGGCCGGTCTGTTGAATTATTGAAAGAAACTCACAAGACGTTCCATCTGCAGTTTACCACAAGCCATGTAAGGGACACAGACAGTAAGTAGAAGTATGTGTTCCAGTCAAACGAGACCAAATTTGGCTAACATGCAAAATGCCTTGTGTGGTGAAAACTAATACTCTGAACACACCGTCCCCGCCATTAAACTGGGTGGTTACAAGCTGTTTTCTTTTCTTTTTTTTTCTCCAGCATGGACAGGGAAGCTAGTCAGAGTTGAAGGGAAGATGGATGGAGCTAAAAACAGGGCATTGCTGTAAGAAAATTTGTTATCGAGACTCTAAATACTTAAGACTTAAATAGAGGTTCGCTTTCCAGCAGGACGGTGGCCCTAAACACGCAGCCTGAATAGCAACACAGTGGTTATCAAAGTGCATTCATCTGTTAGAATGGCCCAGTCAAAGCCCAGACATAAATCCAGTTAAGAATCTGTGGTAAAACTGATGCTTTCGATCCAATGTAAAAGCTTAAAATGTATCAATATTTTTCGCAAGGAGCCATACATATTACAAAGTCATACTTCTGCAGAGACATTCATGTCATACTCAAAAATAACAATACATAATTTGTGTGATACCAGAACTTGGCGCCAACATTAAGACATAATTTGGCTGTATTTAATCTCATAGACGCATGTAAATTAAATTTTTTTTCAGAAGGGTTCTTTACATCTGCACGAATTCTGTTGATACACGCTACTATTGAATTAACGAGAGCCGGGTTGCAGCAAACTGCATTATGATAATGATTGTAGGCCTTCAAGTCGAACATACACAAACTCTGGATTGCTTTTCGCACGAATGATCACTTCACCTTTGGTATCACTGAGCCTGTATTTTTTTCAGTGGATCATGTGAATAAATGTGTATGTGTGTGTGTCTTGAGCTTATAAGGTGAACACATACTATTCACGCTAATTTATGAGGAAATTAAGGAAGAGAGAGAGAGAAGATGAGTGAACAGAGAGGAAGAGAGAAGAATATAACGTAACATAAGTCTTATTATCACACAGAGTGCCAACAGACTGCTAGGAAATGAGTATAAAGTTTGTCTTGGCAGGAAGTCAGTCTCATTAAGATTCGTTGCTGCTCTTAGTGGACAATACCAACCACTTTAAAACATAAACTATGGGTCTAAGTGTGCATTAGCAGCTGCACCATGCAACAGTGAGCACCGCAAGATGAAGACTGGCATTTAAAGGGCTGGAAATCATAATGTAGAAGGTGGAGAGGAGAAAAAGATGAGCCAAAACAAAGAGCCTCAGCAGACAGTTGCTTTTAATTGTGCAACATGACAAGGCAAAGCTTGTTTTCAGACTGAAGCTTTTGTCCGGCCTTCTTTTCCTGTGTTTTCACTTTGTGGGCTTCCTTTAAACCCGCTAAGTGCCACGAAGAGGGAAGGCAGGGTTTTTGCAGCTCTCTGCCAGCGCTACTAAATATAGCTGCAGTCGCGGGAGGCCAAAACACAATCATTACTCTCTCAGACACAATGGATGGAGGAGAGGAGGAGGAGAGGAAGAATAGAAGAGGCAGCAGAGAGGGCAGGTTGAACCATACATACAGAAAGAGAGGAAAGAAATGCAAACCAAGACAGAGAGAGAGGCAAAGAAGAGTTGGGATTAATCATACAGAGAGAGATGAATGGAAGATATAGCAGATGGGAGAATAAAAGAAATTAAGAGCATGCTAACAATAAAAGAAACCATGCAGGTGCATCTTAACAAATTATAAAATTACAAACAACTTAATTTTTTTCCCATTAGGTCAAACACTGGAAAGCATGCGATTCAGATTCAATACAGAGTGATGTATGCTAAGCTTTTGTTTCTGCCACGCAGCACAAAATTGTTGATGAAAATACTCGCAATAAACAAATATTACACAGCAGTTAAAAAACAAAGCAAAATTATTTCTGATTTAAAATTTTTCTTGGAATTTGTACCTGCTCCGCAATAAACTAATCATGAAACATTTACTGAAATGAGCAAAGTCTGAGTTTGTAAAAAAAAAAAAAAAAAAAATCGGTATAGGCTCTATTGAATACATTTGCAAAAACTCAAAGAATTTCCCCTATTTTCCTTTCTTTTATTCTTTGACAAAGATAATGATAATGATGATGATGATGATGACAATCATCATCATCATTTTTCAACTATCATCAGCAACTAGAAGCAGATATAGGTCACTCTTCGAAATCACCTGCTCAAACAGCGTTTGTGACCAAATCTGCAAATGCAACCAAGTTGTTTGTGGTCCCAGTTAACTTTTAAATTTAAATTAAAACAAGACAGGGGGTTAGACAATGAATACTTTGTGTTGTAAGAGTTCAAGAACCACATAAATGCAGTAATTAATGCTACAAAGAGGGTTGGTTGTATATAGTGTAAAGTACATGGAAATAAAGATTGGCTACCATTTAATGTATGAAAATCCATATTTTATTTGGCTTATGAAATATTGTAATTATCTGAAACTTTGAGTTTTGGGATTCTATCAGCTTGAAGCCATAATCATCAAAGTGAATTGAAATAAACATTTAAAAGACATCCCTTTGCATATAATTAATCTATGTAAAGTATGAGTTTCACTTTTCACTTAAATTAACTTTTTGTTGGTATTCTAATGTGTTGAGAAGTATTTGTATTCAAAACTAATAGATTACCACAGAAATGTCACTGTAAAACTGCATCCTTTATCTGTTTCTCCTATTAACATCTTGCTGAAGCCGTGGCCAGTAGATCCATGAAAGCTTTAATCTAGACCATACCTGCTTCCGTAGCTCCTCAGCCGCTCTCCTCAATGGCAACCCGTTGGCGGTGCCCCGACTGCTGGCCAAGGCCTGGAGCTCCCTGGCGTGCTCCCGCGCCTCCGCCCGCTCGCTGCGCTCCCTCAGTAGAGGTGGAGGAGGTGGAGGAGGAGGCGGCAGTGGAGGAGCGGGTGAGTCCCTGCTGTGTGTGCCCGCCTTCGGCCTCGGACTCTCCCTGGTCCCTGCTTTGCTGTGGTTGTTAAAAACTGGAAAGGAATTAAAGACAGATGGATCAGCGGTGTTGCTTTTTGCCTTCTTAACTTATTCAAGAATGACTATTCACACATAATAATAAAGAGATATAGGATAAAATATATCTTTATGAAGAGATCCGGATTTTAGCCGGAGCTCTTCAAAAAGTGCAGCAACAGGATGAACTCTTTCAATTCATTTCAGTTCATTTTCTGAGGCTACAATTCATAACAAAGGTCATCTCAAGGCACTGAAGTTCAGATTAAGTTAAATGAGAGGCCAAATCCATCCAGTCAAATTCAGTTCAAGCCAATATAATCCAATTTGAAACCATTTACTTCAATCCAATTCCATATAATTGCATTTCTTTAAGCAGCCTTGCAGTAGCAAAGCAAACCAACGGATTGCATCGAACATTTGATTCGATTCAATCCCCCATCCTGAGAGTGCACTGAGAAACAGGCAATGAAAATGAAGAGGAAACACTCCCTTTTAACAGGAAGACACCTCCAGCAGAACCTGACTCAGGGTAGGCAGCCATCTGCTTTTGACCAGTTGGGGGTTGGGAGAGCAGGAGAGAGACACAAAAAACACACACGTGCTACGGCTTGGATACCTGCTAAAGAAAAGGACAAAGTTAATGATAGAAAAAACAGGATATTAATACATTATATATAAAAAGCAGAATTAAGGTTTTGATACTGAGCCGACGTCTGACGGTAAACCCTATTGCTAAAGGCTACTGAGCTAGCTCGAGGGCTCACAAAGACCTATTTGAGGAATTACATTAGTGGATTAAGATAGCAATGTGCCAACACTGATTCTAATTCTATTCTTCAGTCATGTAGGAGCTAACAGTTCAACAGGCCAGAATTCAGTTAAAACAGCTCAATTCACCAAGTAACAAGTAAGAGGATAGTTAGCCCTCTTGACCCAGGTAAAAACTTTAATGGGGTACAACAAGCTAACATTGCATCCATAAAAAGTTTTACAAAGGGAATGTGGAAAGTTCCTAAAGCAGGAATGCTATTAAAGTCATAGTGTGAGTTTTTCAAGTTACTGTCAACGTCAATAAGCGCCAACGACCAAGTGGAAAAATCTGGATAAGCATTTGAGTGACAAACTTTTGGCAAATTTGCTAGAATATGCATGATTTACAGAGTGGATGAAGACGTCTTTATGGTGCTTATCAATGAACCGGTTCAAATTGGGTTTCGAGACCTGCAGGTGATGCCACATGCATCCTAAATAGGCCTCTTTCTAGCTTTCACTTCATGTTTCTGCAAGCCTTTAGATGCGAAACTGTATAGAGGACATACAGTACATGAGTGCACGTATTCCAACACTTGTGAGCGTCTGGTGGTCTCATGTTGCCCCTGGCCTGTTGAAAGAGAAAATTCTTGACAGTTTGAGAAGTGAGCTCAGCAAAAAAACTGGACCCATTAAAAGCTGTTTAATTCAGCCGAGTCAACATGGCAGATGGCCAAAATGAGAAATAGTAGCAGAAAGAGGGAGTGCTGATGAATGACCTACAATGTAAAGCATTTCCTGCCTCCCTCTACCTCCCTGAGTAAAACATCTCTCAACATTTCACCAATTTTATTTTTCCTTTTTCTCAATTGCCCTCATTCTCCTTTTGGCTTCCCACTTTTCTTCTGCCCAAGAGCCCATATAAGCATTCCTGTTGGACAGGAGCCCAAGATGCATATTAAACTGTCCCATTTGATAAATCCTAATTCAGAAAAGATACATTTTAAATGCTGTCGGCTCTTGGATACACAAATGTCCATTTTGGTGTCCTTAACCTCACCCGTCCCCTATGGTCCCCTACAAAGCATATCTGCGTGTTTTCTTTCTTATCTATTTATTTAGCATATCACAGCGAAGGCGCCAAGTTGCTTTGCAAACACTGTTTGTGTGCCAGATAAGAAAAGGAGAATAAGCTGTCCTCGTGCACAGAGCAAGCCTGGACCTGTTCACACAGGTTTCACTGTCCTTCTGTTTGTGCTTCATGTACAGTTTAATGTTTTAGCTACATGTGTTCTAGGAAAGATGAGGGAAGCCTGTGTGCTCCTAATAGACTAACCCGATTCTCACTGTGAGAGTTCAAACACACAAATCTAAAAGATGTTTTCACCTTGTTCTAAATCCCATTAATCTCTCTCCAGTTTACTCCTCTACATTCCAGGGGCTGGGGGATTGAGGGGAGAGACATTTTACACACCAAGAAAGGAGTTAAAGTCGGGGACGGAAAGGGGAGGAAATATGAAACTCAGGCCCTGCTTCATTGAAAACATTGGACAGGAAGAAAAACCATGGGTTAAGTTTGTGTATATAAAAGTCATACTGAGGTTACAGGATTCACCCCCTACCTACAAAAAAAATAACCGCTGGAGTTTTCTCCAACTGTCTGCACTTCCAGTCAGCTCACTGTTCTTATATTTGCAGGAAAATATATGATTATGTGTAAATATTTAATATTGCAAAATGCACCCTCAAGGTGTGGAATCTAGCAGACCACCGTCTATCGCTATTATTAAGGCAACATCATTTCAAAACTTCATGTTTTGTTAATATTCAAGACATCCCATAAAGATTCAGCGTCTACACTATTTGTCAAATCAAATTAAAAACTAAGCTGAAGTTGGATTATGTCGGAAGATATGTGCAAATAATGTGATAGCCTGAGGTTTTTACTTGAACTGATCATGCCATGAGAATCTAACAACACCCTATCAATGCAAATTTAATAAGATTAAGACTTCTTATAGATATATCAAGTGTTAATTCTATGCATAAGCTTAAGTCTATGCAATAAGATCAATATAATGCTGTGGTCTTTGGGTTTTTGCTAGTGTGGGATTTTCTAAATGTCATGCACCGTGTGCACAAATGTGTGCACTCATCTGAATGTCTGCGCTGCCCCCTAGGGGTGTACATATGCTGGAAGTGCGTTACATGTGCGTGTCTGGGGTCTTGGCCAGCTGTTGCAGTATGTGCATAAACACCTTGTTAGGGCTTAGTGAGATAAGTGTTAATTGGGGTGGAAAGAATTGATGCACTGCTCTGCAACTCTATGCAGCATGCTTCTAGTTGCCACGGTTCAAGGCAGAACTGAAAACAGCTATCTGCTTACATGTGCAGACTAACATATGCACACAAATGAGAACAAGAACTGCATGCCTGTCTTTTGTTCGTTTATGATCCATGGTATGCCTCTGAACTTTCAAGTCAGCTCTAGTTGTTCTTAAAGGTATGTAATCCTTTTCCTGTGCTCTTCTTTGCTTTTTTGTTCTCTTTTCTTTGTTTTCTCTTCTATCTCTTTTCCACTTGCTTCACTCCTGTCTTTCTCTCCTTCATTAACTCCTCTCACCGGGATCTTTGTGGTACATTACACTAACTAAAAACATGTAGTGTGAACTCAACGTTAGTTAGTCATAAACACATGGCGCGCTTTGTTCCGACCTCCAGTTCTGGCCCTTACCGTGCCCATTGAGCGGCTGCCTGGCGGGGAGTTTGCCCTTGCGAGGTGTAGAGTTGCAAGAGGAGGAGGACGATGCTTGGCTGCTGCCTCCCGCTCCTTGTGTGTGGACTCCTGCGCTGTTCCGCACTTCCTCTTCCTCCTCATCTTCTTCCTCCTCCAGGTCCTCCTCCTCCTGGGAGCTTCCAAAGTAGGCCATATTACTGGGCAAGGCAGAGGAACCTGAGCAGACAAAGGGAAAAATGGGGGAAAAAAAGAACGTAAGAGGGGTTCCGATAAGTTTTTTATGTAAAAAATCTGAAATATATGAGATTAACTCTCAGAATTCTCTGTAGATTTCTCTTATCACAGTATGAACACAAAATGTAGTTTTAATCTATGGCAAATGTATCCACAGAAGTGGATGGATGGACAAATGGATGGGCGGGCGGACGGACAGACGGACACAAAAGCTAATGGACGGCAGGATGGATGTTTGGACAAACTGAGAGGTGGGTGGTTGGATGGACAAAATAAAGGATGGATGGACACAAGAGTAGCTGGTTGGACAAACTAAGGAGGAGAGGAATGGATGAATTGACATACAGAGATAAAATGACAGAAGGACAGACAAACAGATGGATGCATAAACTAATGGATGTAAGGATGGAAGAATAGATTGATGGATAGACATGTGAATTGATGAATGGGCAAACTAATAGATGGATGCAAACTTAAGATGGAGAGACGAATAGAGGGACGAATGGATGACTTTTTAATTAAAGACTGAACTACGTCTGGAAGAACCAAATATGTTTCCAATCACCTATTTTTTCTCATACTTGAGCAAATCTGAAAAAAAGATTAAATTCCTTTCTTTTGAAATCTGCAAAGTACCCCAATTCAAGGTCATAGCCAGTGAAATTGAAAATGAGGCCTGAACGCAGATTTAGTCAAAAAGTTTATGTTAAACCCGATCCAGCTGTTGGTATATAAGAAAGTATCTCTTTTGATTGTAATCTGAAATCTTCCAAATGGATCAACATCAGTGTTGAAGCATTACCATAAAAATAAGCCCCTCTGAGGTTTGAGTGTAATGCTGATTGTGCTGCTGTTTTTAATCTGTTATTATCCCAGCTGGTGGCCCATTGATGCTCTCCGAGCCGCTCAGAACAGAGTACCGCCATTGTTACACTCACAGTTAAATGCACAAACATAATCAAGGACATGCACAGCACAATGTTAGACTGATGACAGCTCTGTTGTTTCTGAATACGCCAGCACAACTAACATTTTCCAATCTGCTGCTGCTAAGCTTTATTTGAAGATTTTACATTTCTAATTTGACACTCGGTGCCTATTGTTTCTGGTGTTTTCCCTGCATTTCTGTTGAACCAACTTGCTTTTCTAGCGGTGCTGCACGGCAATGAAAGTAGTCCAACACAGAGCGGAGGGAAAAGGAGAACGCATTCATACTGATAGCTGGGATTGGGTCCAGAAAACTGACAGTGTGCAACAAGCAGTCTCTTTTTCCACGGAGGCTCCAGCTTTTGACAGTTCTGAGACATACATTATGTACATGTGCTCACATTACTTGTGAAAGTCTCACGCAGCAAAGCCAATCCCAAATCTGTCTCTTTCACTCTTCCAAACAGGATTACAGTCAATTACCGACCCTATTGGAAAAGAAAGCCGATGTTCTCCCTCTTTCCTTTTTCTGTCATAGCCCATAACTTTCACTGTCGTCTCTCAGAAATGCAGCTTAGTATGAGCACTAAAGAGGTGAACTGTTTTTGGCAGCAGATGGCCTCTAACGTTACCTCAATAAGCCCCAAACAAAAGGTCACAGAGCCAACAGCAGTATTAATAAATCCCATAAAGCTGCAATAATAAATCAGTGGGTCAAACACTTTTATAGTCCGACAGATGTAAGAATAAAACATCTTTGGGGGAAAATTTTACTTTCATATATTGCGGCTGTTATGGGTAACTTACAAAATTTTGCTTATTAAAAAGCAGAAACTCCCTTTAGATGTGGGATTTGTATTTATTGAAAAAAAATCTACATAAAAAAGATCTAACAGCATACTCACAACTAGAAATGCACCGATGTGAAAATTTGGGCTGACAGCAATATCAATATTGCTATTACAGATGAAAACCAAATTATATACATTTCGACACTGTGATATAACAACCAAGCTGCTGAAATTGCTTCTCCATTTCAGTCAAACACTCCACAATCCTTCACTGCATCACTACCATATGCCTAAACAAATGCAACACAGCCAACATCCTACCATCCCAAAACACAAACAACAAAATAATAGAAATAGTAGTAATAGTAATAAAAGAAATAGTAGTTGATGGCGCAGATTTACCTAAGGAACAAATATTTTAAAATACTCTTTTTTTGCTCATCTGAATGGCCCAATTAAAAATATTTCACCCTAAAACAACGAAAGAAAGAAAAGAATTTGATTTGTGGCATTTTAATATGTGGTACTAAATCAAAAAGCATCTGAAGTCAGAATGGTCACATCACATTTTATCCGACTTTTACGCCATTGTGGCATGCATTGTAATTCTGCACCCACATGCAATAAATCCAGACAAATAATGGATAAAGTTAATGTTTTTCTTAGGTTCCTTCATCTTGTCACAACTCTATCAGCTCCAATTGCTCAACAAGTTAAGCAAATAAAAAAATAAAAAACTGACCCATAGATCGCACCATCCATTATTACTTCTGTAAACATTCACATAGCGAGGGTCATAGATTTGAGATCTTACTAACATTTCACCTTCACTATAATAAAAAGTGCTGAGTTATGACAAATATTAAAAGTAACTTGAACATATAGAAGTGTTGCTGGAAAAAAAAAAGACCGTCAGAATTTTGACATCATTAGTACTGAGTATTGAGGCCTGTTTAGGTGGAAATGAAACAAGATGGTTAACCTTTATGTAGCTTTGTTTTGTCTTAAAAGTCAAGTGCATCTGCATTTGAATTCCACATGAAAAGATCAGAGCAAAAGGTTGCAAACAAAGGAGTCTTCCTGAGAAACAGCAACCATAATAGCTGGACTAAGAGTTCTATTTCATCCCTACTGACCGCCAGAGGCGGTGCTTCAAGCACTGAATGATCATTCTTGCGCATGCGCAGGTCGAGTACTAATGACAACAAAGTCACCTGTGACCTGCCGGGGACCCACGTGACTCTATATAGTCACGTGGCACCCGGCAATCAATCCTTTGTTCTTCTCGCGCGCAGGTGTGTTGAGGACAGGTGTGTGGTCGTGTGAAGCTGGTTGCTTCTGTGTATACCACTAATTTCCTAGCTGCTTGTTGCTGGTAGCCCCGTGACCGGGTTTGGTCGGAGCTGCGGGTAAGTCTCGCCCTCCAGGGGCTGCACAAGCTGCTTTCACCTTACCAGATCTGCGGTGGCCGCGGTGACTGGTAAGTTTTTGTTCTTTTCTCAGCAGTAGTTTACTGTTCGCTTTGATTTGCCACGTTACTTTTGTGGCTCTTTTGACTCACAGTAGCGTTTCTGCTCGCGCTGAGTTGTTTTCAGTTTGTTTATCTAAACTCACCGATAGCGTCTCTGCTCGCGTTGAGTTGTTACCTGAACTCACCAGTAGCGTTTCTGCTCGCGTTGGGTTCTTCTGTAGTTTGTTTGCCTAAACTCACCGGTAGCGTCTCTGCTTGCGTTGAGTTCTTCTACAGTTTATCTACACTCACCAGTAGCGTTTCTGCTCGCGTTGGGTTCTTCTATAGTTTGTTTGCCTGAACTCACCAGTAGCGTTTCTGCTCGCGTTGAGTTCTTCTACAGTTTGTTTATCTACACTCACCAGTAGCGTTTTCTGCTCGTGCTGAGTCCATTTTTCTTTGCTGTTGTTTATCTGACTCACCAGTGGCGTCTCTGCTCGTGCTGAGTTCATCTTTGGTTGATTATTGATTTGCTAGTGGCGTTTCTGCTCAGGCTGAGTTTGGAACCTCTACGGGGGTTTTTCTACAACGGAGTCGCCGGTAGCGTTTTCTGCTCGTGTTGACTTCTTGTTGGTGGCGGGCTAATCACGCCTTTCAGCAGTATGATGCTGGATAATTTATGCTGCTCGACCTGTCTGGCTCCACTTCAGCCCGACGACGGGCATGACTTGTGTCCCTCCTGCCTCGGTGTGGAACATCTCCGGGAGGCGCTGTCAGATAACGCTTGCCCCAACTGTTGCGTCATGCCCCGGTCAGTCAGACTGGATCGGTTGGCTGCGCTGGAGAAGCCTACTGACTGGGCGGGCGCTGCGCCGCGTACTCATTTACCGATGGGGAAAGCGATGTGCAAACGGTCTACTGTGGCTGCACCTTCGGTGCCGACAAAGCGAGCTAGACGGACCGATGCAGGGAGGTTGTCCACGAGAGTGGATCATCTCACTACTGAGCTGGCCCAAATGAAAGCCCTCCTCCAGTCCTTTCAGACTGCTGCTGATCGCGGCGCGGCTCTCCCTCCCGAGCAGGATGAAATGTCAGTCAATGACGATGATGCTGTTTCTGTGGCGGCCTCTGGCACCCATTTCTGTGAGGACCTGCCGGAGCTGGGCTCCGGGGCCTCTGGGTCGGACTCCATTGCCTCCCAGGAGGATACGGCAGAGTCTGTGACATCCGCTATTCGAACGGCTCTTGCTCGTTTACAGATTAGTGTTCCTCAGGCCCAGCCTACGGCTTCCAGCGCCTTCTTTAAGCGCAGTAGGTCAGAGACTGCCTTTGTGGTTCCTCCCTCGGCGGAGTATGTGCGGGAACTCCATGCTTGCTGGTCAGACACCAAGGCGCTTTCACGTCTGACAACGGATGGCAGGGTCCTGGCAGCTATGCAGGAGGCACCCAAGGTTGGCTTGGGGCAGATGCCAGCGGTGGAACCGGGCATTGCCTCTCTCATTATCCCACCTGATGAGGCTTTGCGGCCCAATGCCCGTTGTCCGCGTCCTCAGTGCCGTATTACCGATGACCTTCTCTGCAAGGCCTATGACTCTGGGGCCTGCATGGGCCGGATTGGGAACTCTCTATCCCATCTTATGCTGGCCCTGTCTTCCTCCTTGGAATCTGTTCCACTGGATCATGCCACGCAAGGCCTGGTTGATGCATCTCTGCAGGCCTTTGCTCTTATGACGAGGGAACTTGGACGCACACTATCCACACTGGTTCACGCTCGCCGCCAGGTCTGGTTGGCGCAGTCGCCACTTACTGAGCCTTGTAGGAGGACCCTCCGGGCCCTGCCTGTGGTTCCGGGGGAACTTTTTGGTTCTGCGGCACTGGACGCCTTGGACCGTACAGCTCAGGTCTCTAGAACGAGGCAACAGCTGACGGGGCTTCACAGACGTGATCGCCAGTCAGTCAGCACCTGGGCAGCTGCGGGTCCTTCACGGAGGTCCTCAGGGTCTTCTCCTTCTTCCACTGATCCCCAGGGTCTGGTACCAGGTCAAAGATCGGTCTTGAGACCTGCTCCAGATCGGAGAAACAGAGCTCGAGACCAGGCTGGGACAAGGTCCTTTCATCCCTTTCGAGCCGCGCAGTCTGGCCGGCATCCTCCCGGGCCTTCGAAGGGCCGGGGGGCCCGCAGGTGATGCCTTAGGGCCGGCGGTCGGTTATTTTTCCCCAGGACAGCTCAGCTTCTGGGCTGCCCACACCCCGGACTTGTGGGTGTTGTCCACCCTGTCCCGGGGGTACCGTCTTCAATTCCGCCGCCGGCCACCTATCCCTGGCCGGGTCAGGATGACTGTGATCCGCGACCCGGTGAAGGCACAGGCACTGAACCAAGAAATCTGCACCTTGCTGGCCAAGGGTGCTATAGTGCCTGTGGACCCCCTGCTGGATCCAGGGGGCTTTTATTCCATGTATTTTCTGGTTCCGAAGAAGACCGGGGGCCTGCGTCCAGTCTTGGACCTCAGAGGCCTGAACGTGTACCTGAAGGTCATGCCCTTTCATATGCTGACCACCAAGGAAGTGTTGCAGGCGATTTCCCCGGGCGATTGGTTCACTTCCATAGATCTCAGGGATGCTTATTTTCACGTCCCAATCGCTCCGCCCCATTGGCGGTTTCTTCGTTTTGCTTTTCAGGGGAGGCATTTCCAGTTCAGGGTCCTCCCGTTCGGACTTTCACTGTCTCCCAGGGTGTTCACCCGATGTGTTGCAGCGGCCCTCTCTCCTCTGCAGGCACAAGGATTAAGGATCCTCCCATATCTGGACGACTGGCTCATTTGTGCCGCGACGCGGGACCAGGCGGTTCGGGATACTCGGTTAGTGCTCCATCATGTGGGATGCTTGGGCTTGCAGGTGAACATGGAGAAAAGCAGTCTGACTCCCTCACAGGAGACTGTCTTCCTGGGCATTGCCATGGATTCCATCTCAATGACTGCTTGCCCGTCACCCCAGCGGGTGGACAGTATATTGAGCATGCTCCCGGAATTCAGGCGCGGCATGGCACTGCCTCTTGTGCGGTATCTTCGACTTTTGGGCATGCTTACAGCTGCGTCTGCCGTAGTGCCCTTGGGGCTGCTGTCATTGCGGCCCCTCCAGATGTGGTTGACCAGCTTGAATCTGGATCCCGCACGGAACACTCATCGTCTCCGAAGACTTCGGGTGGGGCCTCAGTGTCTTCAGTCTCTGTCCCAATGGAGGGTGAGGTTGTTTATGACCACAGGGGTCCCGCTCAGTTCCCTCCCGTGTCGTCGGGAAGTTGTGTTTACGGATGCATCCTCCACGGGCTGGGGTGCGACCTGGCGGGGTCAAATGGCACAGGGGACATGGTCCCAGCGGCAGAGCAGGGAACACATCAATGTCCTGGAGTTACGGGCTGTACTTCTGGCTCTTCAGAGCTTTCTTCCAGGCTTGCAGGGGAAACATGTGCTGGTGAGGTCAGACAACACCACAGTGGTTTTTCACATCAACCACCAGGGGGGAACCAGGTCAAGGAAACTGTTGTGCTTGACTCGACGGCTTCTGACCTGGGCAGCTCCATGCATAGCCAGCCTCAGAGCAGCCTAAATCCCAGGGCCGGAGAACGTGCCAGCAGATTTTCTATCCCGTCAGAAGCCGCTTCCAGGGGAGTGGAAGCTTCACCAAGAGGTAGTGGAGCGCATCTGGAAGGTCTTTGGCAGGGCGGCCGTGGACCTCTTTGCCTCAGGGGACGCATTTCACTGTCCCCTTTGGTTCTCATTGGACAGCACCAGCCCTCTGGGCCGCGATGCCCTGGCACACGACTGGCCCCGGACCCTCCTTTATGCCTTTCCGCCATTCAGCCTCCTTTTTCAGACTCTCCTCAGGGTGCGTC
This sequence comes from Gambusia affinis, assembly GCF_019740435.1. NCBI lineage: Eukaryota > Metazoa > Chordata > Actinopteri > Cyprinodontiformes > Poeciliidae > Gambusia > Gambusia affinis. The sequence continues at coordinate 12,616,545 of NC_057881.1, read as the reverse complement.
AGGAGAGGCACAGGGTTCTGCTGGTGGCCCCCTACTGGCCAGCGAGGACTTGGTTTCCTCTACTGTGCGAGCTCAGCTCCGGCTCGCCAATGCGTCTCCCCTCCAGGAGAGATCTTCTTTCCCAGGTGGGGGGTCAGATTTTGCACCCCGATCCGGACCGGCTCCAGCTCTGGATTTGGCCCCTGCAAGGCCGGGGTCCACCTTCTCAAGATACACTGGGTCCATAGGGCATACAATGGCTAATGCATGGGCGCCGTCCACGCGAGCGGTCTATGCTAACAAGTGGACGGTCTTTGCGACCTGGTGCCGTAATAGAGGCGGGACCCGGTGCAGTGTTCAGTTTCTGACATACTGACCTTCCTGCAGGCATTGCTGGATCAAGGACGGTCTCCATCTACCTTAAAGGTGTATGTGGCTGCCATTTCCTGTTGGCATGTTGGGCTGAATGGTTTTTCTGTGGGCCGAGACAAAGATGTTGTACTGTTTTTAAGGGGTGCTCGGCGTTTGCACCCACCCAACCGCCCTGTGGCACCGGCATGGGACCTTTCTCTTGTGCTTGAGGCTCTTCGGTCTCTCCCATTTGAGCCCCTGGCATCGGCAGACCTCAAATGGCTCTCACTGAAGACGGCGTTCCTTTTAGCTATGGTTTCTGCAAAACGTGTGGGGGAATTACAGGCTCTCTCGATAGCCGAGCCCTGCTGCCGGTGGAATCCTGATGGCTCAGGTGTTACACTGTGGTCTGACGTAGCATTTATTCCTAAGGTATCACTGGCGGCTGGCAGTACCCAGCCGCTCCATCTTGCTCGGTTTGACACCGGAAGCCCCTCTGAACCACTGTGTCCTGTTCGTGCCCTTGAGACATATATCGATGCCACGGCATCCTTCCGAAAGACAAATAGCCTTTTTGTTTGCTACGCTGGCTCACGGAAAGGTCAGGCACTTTCCAAGCAGCGACTTGCACACTGGGTTGTGGATTTGATCTCCAAGGCTTATGCCTTGAAGGACCGGCCACTGCCGGCAGGAGTGAAGTGCCACTCTACGAGGGGCATGTCGACGTCGTTTGCCGCCATGACTGGGGTGCCATTGGATGTTATATGCCGTGCGGCCTCCTGGAAATCACCTAGTACCTTTACTCGGTTCTACAGGGTGAATGTGGCTGCGCCCCATCCGCTTCAAGGAATTTTGGAGCAGCATGCCTCTACATCACATTAGATGGGTGGTGTAGTCGCTGTTCCTTGTTGCTGATTCCTCGTGACCTTGTTGATATGAGTCATCCAGTGCTTGAAGCACGCTCTGGCGGTCAGTAGGATGAAATAGAAGCGAAAGTTACTACCGTAACTACGGTTCTATGAATCTCGGATGACCGCCAGAAGTGCTTATCCTCGAATCTCTGCTTTCTGGGAAGATTGAGGGATTGATTTGCCGTGACGTGACTATATAGTCACGTGGGTCCCCGGCAGGTCGAAATGACTTTGTTGTCATTAGTACTCGACCTGCGCATGCGCAAGAATGATCATTCAGTGCTTGAAGCACCGCCTCTGGCGGTCATCCGATTCATAGAACCGTGAATTCATAGTAACTAATCATTTAATAATCCTGCAGGATTTATGAGGAGTTTCAAAGATTTTTCCACAATCAGTATCCCCTATTAAAAAACAGCAACACGCCCTGTTCTTTTTTATTGAAAGGTACTAGAGAAAAAAAGCAAAGGAACAGACTCTTCCCCTCTTTCTAATTTTATAATCAGGTGTTTGTAACTGCCAATTTGTACTTCACAAGAATGCATGGTTATGCAATGTTCTTGCAGCTTTGATTAAATCTGGCTGTGAGCAGGAAACTGTGGATTTTATGAAGTTGTGAGGCCTTTATGACTAAATCGATAGCATAGCAGGAGAAACTACTGTGGTTTTTATTACCCTTTTAGGGGGTCTTAGTGTTTAAAAGCACATTAATGGAAAGTAATGTGTGATTATAAGCCAATTAAAATAATTGTTAAGCCTCTGAGAAATAAGCTGAATTCAACTGGCCTGTATTAAACTATACAGAGTATCTAAAATAGAACATAATGGATTAAGCCAGTTATTTAATTAGCATACTTGTTTTGCAAAAGACTAAATGCGTGCCTTAGATATTACACATTTTATACATATAAAGCCCATTAAGATAACAAAAATGTGACGGTACTGGAATAATTATATGACTAGCAAAAGAGATAAATGTTTTACATAAATATATGTGAAAAAGCCTGGAATAAGCAGAAAAATTATATGAGGAATTAATTAAAATTCTAATTAGAATTAGAAAATGAGCAAGACAGTCAAAGCTTCTATGAAGAACATTTCACATTTCAATATTTAGGATTTTATTTGTTATTTCAGGAATTTAGCTCCTAAAGTCTGGCTTTTCAAATAAACAAAGTAGGAAAGAACATCCCTTAGGCGGGTTGCTAGGACAGAGGAGAAAAATGATCAGCCCTCTGCTGTGCTTAACTGTGCCATTTGACCCCACCCACTGGTGGGTTCAGCTCACATTTAACACATTCAGTTGTGGTTTCAATTAATCCTGTCTGAACAAAACTTACAGAAAAGTTTTTCTCTGGATTAATTAAGAAAATGTGCGCCTTTTCCCTTGAAAATTGTAAAATCATATTGGGGATTTAAAGTTCAGCCAGTAAAGATAATCGCATGACAAAAAAAAACTGGGAGCTGCAGCTCATCTAATGTGAACATCAATGTAAATGATACAAAAATAGATTTGAAATGTTATTAAAGAAAACCTGAACTCATAAGATAAACAAAGAAAGATGCACAGCTTGCACTACTGTTTTTAAGCCATCCCTGTGTCATTGACTTTAGTTTAAAATGGCTGCATGAAAAGTGAAAGCCCAGTTTAAAAGGAGAATCTTACAACAAATGAGAACGATTGCAACAAAAACCTTGATCAGTAATCCAAGCCTATCCTTAAGATCAGACCAGAACATCTGTATGTTTTAATTAAACTCATCTATTAGTACGAACACCACTTTTATTTAAAGCAAGACAACATGCCAACAGAGGTCCTATATGTACTTCCTTTATAGTTTCTCTACAGATAACTTGCAAAATAAGATATGCTGGAACATGAATTGCATCACGTTTTTCCTGGATTGTAACCAGAAGGTACAAACGATAGCACACACAGCCCTGATAGCACTGAAAATCATCAAAGGTGCAGCAGCGGCTGAAAATATACACAATGAGGGAGCAAACAGACTGGTGCAATCAACTTTTAATGACTGGATTCATTAGCTAAATGGTTGTAATTTACTGTTCTGAGAAGAAGTCAGCAGGTCATGGAAACAGACTGGAGGACCACCTGAGGTAAAACATGGGGTGTTTGGAGTTACAGGTTGCAAAGGTGCTCAAATGAAAATGTTCACAATAGAAGAAGAATTACTCTTTTTGTAAAAATTTACAAATTGTGTGAACTATTAACTTTAAGTTTGTCCAATTAGACTATCGAGTAACAAAACAACTGTACATATTAAGCAGAAATTAATGGAAATACAGACAGTGCCCAACTTTAGCAGTCATTGGATGAGAGGTGGCGTAAAACATGGACATATCACCAATCCACAAGGCAGCACAGACACACAGGACAGACAACCATGCACACATACACACTCTAAGGGCAACTTGGAGAGACCAATTTACCCAAAAGTCCCTGGGCATGCAGGAGTTTCCTCTGACCACAGTCATCTCATGGAAGGGAGCAGGTGCAATATAAATGTGGTCATCGCCTAAACTTTTCAACTCCTTTTTTCTGAACTAATTCTCTAAATGTGTTAGTCATCAGAAAACACATAAAGAAGAATGCATGTAAGATAAAAAAAAATAAATAAAAAAAAGTAAAAATTGCTCATTTTTACTTCGAGATCTCAAGCAAAGCTTGAACACAATCCCCCAATTACACCGGCTTTCATCCACCTCATTCCGGCCAGACAAGTCATAATTAGGTCTGAAAGAGTCTATTAGGATTGTCATTTTTAACGGGGCTCTTGGGTGGGGTGGCATAATTACAAACCCTTCCTTTCTCTAGTCACCCTTCCTTTGTCCCCTTAACTGGAAGTGAAACAATGAGGACAATTTTAATAGTCAATCAGGTTGGTTTAGCCACCATGGGAACAAGTAGATGTGATGACTTACAAATAAGAACCACGTTCATGTGCAAGAAGAAAAGACGCTCTCTGGGGGGGAATGTAAGAGTGACAACAAGAACAGAATTTCTGGCAGGAAAAGAGAAACTCTTAATCATTTTTATGAAGAATGGGAGTTCACCAAAATAAACTCCTTATTGTTAGCAAAGCCATTAGTTACATAGACAATGGCCGTGCTTTTGAGGACAAGCCAGAATCAGTCAGTGCTGTACTGAATAATAACACAGCGCCATTACTGCATGCAAACATGCAGCTTCCAGGTGCTAACCTAAAAGTATCCAAATATTGACGCAAGGGGGAAGCAGCTTATACCTGGGAGAATTAGACCGTCAAAACAGCAACATATATTTCAATGGGTGGCACTATTCCTGGGAGTGAAAATGTACTTCTGTTCTTCCCTCTCCGCCAGGTCGTTATTGTAAATAAGAATTTGTTCTCAATAACTTGCATGGTTAAATAAAGGATCCAGAAAGAACTAAAATAAAACAAAAAACATGTTCATAGAATATAAACCTGACAATTGATGGTGTGCAAAATATTCTTGTTATTTGCAATCTCAATTTTTTCCTAAGTGATAGACCAACACATTTTGTGTCGGTGTATCACAAAAACCTGCAAAAGTAAACTGAGTTGTAGAGGTAGTTTGATAAAAATTGTGAAAAAATTTCAGAGCTAGGAATCCTTTGAGGATACTGTAGCAACTCAGAGGATTTAAATCTCTGAATTATTTAAATACCAGTATCTCTATATTTGGTACTGTCTATCACCATGCTTCAGATGTGATACGCTCACATTTGCGTCGCACGCGTAATCGCATCCTGGGAATCTGAGGTCTTTGGTTCACTAGGTCAGTCCTAGGAGGTTATGTAAGCAGTAAAGCAGGATTGGCCTCCCTGAACCTGAGAGGCACCTCTCTAGGGTTGGCAGGCTGAGCAGGCAGCCCAGGGGGCAGAGGGATGAACACTGTCGAGATACACACATACACAACACCACACACTGTACAAGGGAAATTACACCCGCAACAGCAACAAGGGAGCTCTGTTTTCATTCTTTTCTTGAAACCTTTGGGTGAGATTTTCTACAAATATTCAGTTTGAATTATTACAAAATGTTCCAAAATCCTACTGCATCCCTCATCGGTCATGTTTAAATTGGTCTAACGTTAAATGAACTCCCTCCACTCTCCTCAGTGCTGCCCCCGCTGTGCCGTCAGCAGCGCTGCACCTTTGCTTTAACCCGAGGCCAAAAGGGCCAGAGGCAGACTGTCTGGCTACTGCCCAAATGGCTTTCTCCATGGTTATAAACAGGCCGGCTACAGGCGAGGACCACACATAAACACCCTCCTGAGCTCACGGAGGAGGGACCAACTCCAGCCCATGTGCAGAATGTAGCTTTTTTTTGCAGGAGAAATAAATGAAACAAGATAAATGCAGAATATGAGCATGAATAGCGCAGGAGGGAGAACATTCATGATGATCATCGGTATTTATAGTAGAAATTACTCTTTGGGTTTACCCACACATTGCATCAGAGTGGCAAAAAAGGGAAAAGCTACGTTTCTTTTGTCATTTAATATTTAAACCTTCACCAGTAACATCATGGAGTTGGATAAGATCTTAAAATAGTCATTTAAAAGCTCAGATTGTGGGAATGGGGGGGGTAGCTTCTTACTTTTATCACTAACTAATCCTTCACATTCTGACTGCTTTTATATAGCCATCAGCCAGAATGATGGATTGAAGCCTTTCGGGTGGATGTGTAACGTTTGCCAGATAAGATAAGCAAACACTGGAGTGGGGGTGGTGTGGGTGGGGGGGTGAGTGTTTACACACTGCTTTGAACGTTTGACCCAAGAGGAATCCCAGAAATCACCATCGACGAGGCTTCAAGGCAGAAATGTCGCTCGCACCCTGTGTTTCAACTTATTAAAGAAAATAAGCCAAAATCAAATGAAAAAAAGATTTTAAAAAGATGAAAATGGATTTTTTAGATTTCTCCGATATCGCTGAACATTTTCTGCAACATGGCCAACAGATGTTACGGGCAGATCTCTCAAGTCTTTCAGGGGATTTTAAGGGCTTTCTGACGATATCAAAGACGTGAATCCCTTTGCAAAGATTAACACAGATATCCTTATATGCTGAACGCACGCAGGGACACAGTGGAGATAAGCATTTGCAGCTGCAACCCTGCTTGAACGCACAGGCTGAACCTCAGGGGCTGCGCTGACATTCTCCCATGTCCTGTGTCTCGGTACGGATCTCTGCATGTGGGGCAGCAGAGAGGCCAAAGGGAAAAGAGAGCTGAAAAATCATGGCAAACGGAAATGTCAACAGAACTCCTCAAACTCCCACATAACCGACTTGTAGTCATAAAATCCTAAAAATATTAGGCAGGGAGCAACACGTTTGGCAGAGAAGTGCTGCATTATTAGCCAGGCAACCTTCCACCAACATTAGAATTAGCTGCACAGCACCACAGAGGGAATCTGGCTTGCTCAGACTAGAAGTGAGCTTAGAAAGCAACAAAAATGATTCTGATGAATCACTTTTCCACACAGAGGCCGCACTCTTCAAAAACATACCGGGGCCAGTAAATCTGAATCAAGGTTCTTGGCACCGAAAGGTTTCAGTCAGATTTAGCAACCACCAATTATGCGTACTTAAACGAGCCCTCTGAGGTTAAATGACGCCCAGTAATGGGAGCATTCAGCTCAGAATAGCACCATATGTGCAACACATCTCAGCAGAAACGAGGCTGAATTAGTTTCACCTGCATTTTGAGTCCTCTTCAGCGCTACTTTAGGTAGCATGTAAGTTAGAGAGAGACAGGTCAATTAAAATGAGGTGAGAAAAAGATGATCTTGGATAGGACTGAGATTATACTCTTTCATAAAGAGGATATATTTGGGTATCTTAAGAATAAAAAAAAAAGTTATATACTTTGCTCATCAGCTCTTCTGTGTGGGCCCTCTAAAATGAAATCCTGGGAAATTTTACAAATGTTCTAATCTTTTTGTGATTTTGAGAGAATCTGATATTTTTTAAACACAATTTTATTGCTCAAACCCAACACCCAGCGAAGGTTGCTTCTGCTGGAATTTTTGGGAATTGTTGGAAAATGTTCAGATTTGGGCACATTGGCAGCTGACTTTAATGTCCACCATTTTTCATGCAGTGGACTACTTTGTGACAAAACTCCTTGAAACTGAGCTGAGCAGGATTACTATTGCAACAATACACAAGACACAGATGAGTTGTACCACAACACATCTGCTACAATCTTCTTTCTGAAGGCCTCAGGCAGCTCTTTGGATCTCATCATGGCGTTCCCTTTCTCTTCAATAGTCAGGAGCACAAAAAACACTAAATGGCTGATGTTTGAACAGAGCAAACCTTCAAAATGCTGAGTAACAATTTTCTAATCATGCATATCAGATGTAAAAGAGCCTTTGTGTAATTCTAGTGATTTTGTTAAATATTAAAATACCATATCCAGATATAAGAAAAATGCAGCCTTTCGTGAGGTGCCTTGATTTTTTTTCACTCGGCCTCATGACAAGTGGGGAAAAAAAAGTAATAAGTGAAGCATTTGCAAAAAGAACTAAAAAAGCTGCAAAATACACATATATTTTTGCAGAAATCTGACAACAGGCTGGTCCACTCTGGCTGTAACACAACACCTTCATTAACTGTAAAGAAAATAAGAGCTGGGCTTCAATTACCGTGATCGTCTAGTGGGGACTGGGCTACTGACACTGATGTGATACGGGTGACTGATGTTCTCTGGTGTCAAATTGTTCTTCCTGTTAAAACCGTTCTCGATCAGCTACTTCGCTGTGCGAGAGAGTACGCAGCGCACAGAGAAAACTAATTCAGCTGCTAATAGCTGTGCCGTGGCTTTTACAGTTCATTTGACATTGAAGGTGTGCCATAGTGTCAATGAACCTGTGTAGTGTTTGCAGAGCGGGGTGTGTGTGAATACTCCATGTACGAACAGCTGCTGTAGTAGAGGGTGATAGGCAGGGTGTTAAAGAGACAGACAGTTGCTGAAAAGTAGGAGGGGGAGATGTGTAAGCTGATGAAATGCAGGATAATCTCAGCCTTAGGCAAGAGCGCAGTTAGTATCACTGTGCATGTTTCTGTGTGTGTGTGTGGGGGGGGGGCTTGGGTGAATGCGATCAAAACTTGAATTAAATCTTATTTGTTGCATCTGATTTGCTTACACACCCATCCCTTCGTGCAAACAGCCAACAAACTGTTGTCAACTCTCAGATGTAACGCGCGTCTCCCGTCTAATAAACACCTTAACGTGGAACGGTGTGAAATATTAGGACAAGCTGCATCTGCAGCTTTCTTGCTATTCTGCTGCTGGCCGTGGGTGTGCATGTAAACATGTCTCCATCTGCTCCCCTGTGCAGAGGCCTACCTCGGAGGCAGAGGAAGGTGAGGAAGTCCTCCGTCTTGGGCTTGCGCCGGGAGAGGTCCTGGATAGAGGAGGACAGGGAGGAGGAGGAGAGCGACGAGAGGGACGTTGACGGAGCGGTGGACAGGTTGCCGTTCATGTTGCCTGTGTCGGCCACTTTGACCGGCGTAGTGCTGGGCGAGTTGGGCTGCGACTGGGCGAACTTCCGCTGAGCCTGGAGTCGAGGCCTAAGAGGGGGAAAAAGCAAGTTGAAGGGGGAAGATACAAGTTATTGAGGAATTCTTGTACAAATTCATGTTAAGTTAATAATTTAGCCCCAACCTATTTTAGTAGATGATGGTAATACTGATAATATTCCCATATCTGCTCATCAAATGAGCTTGAGTCCATTGTGATAACTTGGAGACACCAAGTTATCACTCTCACCAGCTGACATTAACATAGTGAGTGAGTGTTTGTTTATAACTAACACAGATAATTACAGGAGCACAGTCTCAGGCATGTAGTTTCGTTCTGTTACTGCCATGCACAAGTTAGATATAGAGATTGTGGTGAGAATGGAGGCTAATCATAAACCATTTCATTCAGAAACATGATAAAACTTGATTTATTTTTTTTAGCCCATTTACTATAAAGTTTGACATTTGGTCTGCCGGATCGATGATTATAGTTGAAACTCCCAGCAATCCTTGAGAAATACTTATGAGTTGATAGCTTACTGATTACTGACTTTCTCACTCTATTTAGCCTGTGTTTTCCTTTTATTCAGAAAGTATTTTGACATCATCAGCAAATTTCACCAAATCAGAGATTTTCACTTGTTATTGGAGACTTCTAGAGAATCTGATATGTAAAAACATTCTGTTGTATTTTAAAAGTGCAAAGCCACTTCTGACTGATCGCTAAACAGTCGATGAGGGATTTAATTTTCATGTTTTCTTTGCCAAATGTCTGCAACAAATGTGCTTTAATTGTCCATATTTAATCAATCTGGATTGATAAAGTAGACCGTATACAAAAACTGTAAAACTGTAGTTAAAAATGTTTGTATTTTTAAGACTTTTTATGGCTCCTATGTAGATCATTATATATTTTTTTATTCTAATTAAACATAAAACTGAATAAATACAAACTAAACCAAATCTGCTGCATATAACTTGGATAAAAGAGGAAAGTTGAAATTATGACAGGAAAAAATATCAATAGAAGAAAGTTTGTGGCTCTAAGCATATTTACAGTTACTTTTTTCTCACATTATAAATTTCGTCCTCCAATGAGTATTTCAATTACAGGCTAATTGCACCAATAATTTTTCAGTGATTTGCTGATGATGTCATTGACCAACTTTCAGGAAACCATTAGCTACTTTCCTGGCCAAGGAATGAGCATCACTAGCTAAACCAGATGGACATAATTTTGGTGTATTTAGAGAAACAGGGTGGTTTATATTTAAAAACTATAACACTGATCCATCTACTGGATGACAATTGTATTACAGAAGTTAAGACAAGTCTGTGTTTTGGTTTTTGCCTAACTATAGCAACCCCTCTCCTTCCGTCATGCTAATAGTTATCCTTCTTTCAAGTGGATGATGAAACGGAGGCTCTGCTGCAATGCAAATCTTACAAAAGCTCAGAAAAAAAGTCTACATCTCTCAGCACCTAATGTTGCAAACAATCTGACAATGATGCTAAATGCATCCCAGAAGACTGACATTAGCATTTTCTTATGCTCACACTTTTACACAGAATTTTTTATATGTATTCTTTTTTGGGTTTTTTTTGCTTCTGTCCATTTTGATTTACTTTGTAGTGAAGGTGAAATAATCTCCTTCCTTGTGTCTCTTACTCTGTTTCCACCTACTTACTCTTTTCTGCTTCTACATTGTTCTTGCCACACAAAGCCTTCAAAATATCTCTGCTGGTTTCTTCTCACTTTATTACTCAGTACATGTCAGCTGAGGCGACAGTGAGAGCAGACTATATATATATAAAAAAAAGCATATGCCTGGAAAACAAAAGCAATGTCTCCTTCTCACACCTGGACGTTGACGCGGTTACACACAAAGTATAAACGTCCCAGACGATCAGGGGCCACACAGCCCAGCAAGCATGCCTCAATCGATTAGTGCTGCTTCAATGTGTGTGTGTATGTGCGTGAGTGAGCGAGTGTGTGAGCTATACTATAAATGTTGAGGAGTAGCGATAAAAGCAATATGATATCCTGGTGTTATTTGTCAATTTGCTGTGGAGCGGTCCAAGGTAACAGGAGATGGGATCATGTCTGGAGAACACTCGTGGTGCATTTGGAGCAGCCGCTGAGAGGTTCAGAGCTCCGATTACACTCCAATCAGAGAACAGTGCTGAGTTAAAACGTGTCAATTTCCTGCCCTGACATGAGCTTAATATGTGAGAAATTGAGAAATGATTGCTCAAACATTGCCCGAACCCCAACAGTAGGAGGGCCAGACAATTGTTTGTACTTTGTCTACCCAAACATCTTTAATATTTGAAGACAAACAAGGTTATGATAAAAAAAAAAATAAAAAAAAAGTTTATTACAGAACGGCCTCAGTCGGAATTCAAATACTGAGCCTTCTTGCTGTAAAGGCAACAACAACGCTACTAACCACGCAGCCTGAGAAAATAATCAAAATGTTGAACTATAAAGCTAAACAGACAGACACTAGTAACATAAGATGAGAGCCTTCAACAGGAGAGAAGAGCAGTGCAAGGTGGGGGGCGGTAAGACAGGCAGACGGGAAGTTGGGAGCGGAGGCTTGCGTGACTGTAAGAATGGGGTCAGAGAGTGTTCACTAAAGATAAATGAGAAGGAAGGAGAGGAAATAGACAGAGAAGGAATTACACACAGTAAAACCAAGATATGTGATAATAGTTTCCCACAAACACGGGGAAACTAAAGACGTCAATACATCAGACGTCTTTTTTCTCTCCCCAACCACTGCAAAATATTTTTTTTTTTGTTCACGTTCATGCAAAACATTTTGGATCCCGATAGGAATGCAGCGTCAACAAACACTGGACCTGCTTATTTAGCTACTGCAGAGGATTATGCAACTGAGGATATTTTTCCTTTGGGTGTTTAAGCATTAATTAAACTTTCATCCTCTTGTTTACTAAAAGCTAGCTCAATAAAAAACATTTTCTGTTTGCTGCTTTGGCAGCATAGGCTCACCTTACACAGTCAGTAGCAGGTCTGCTCAATAGCAATGGACAAAAATTACATAGTTTTATTCTTACACAATTAAATTTATAATTATTGGCACAACAGGTCAAAGCAATTATAAAGAGGTCATGAAAAAGCACATCAATATTAACAGCTAAATGTGTCTCATGCATTTGCAGCCCTGCCCCTTTTGAAATATCCTAGCTGCTGCCTGCTGCTTGTGTCTGCATGTAATTATGTGACTGTGTTTGTTTGCAAATACATATAAAATATCAATCTTTTTAAATCACCATGCACGTAATGCAGGCATAAAAAGCACAGCATGTGTCAAAATGAATTCACAGTGCTCCTAGTGACTAAAGTAGAGGCTGGACTCAGCTGTGTATAAAATCCTCTTTGGGTAGTTTTATGGCTTCAGTTGAAGATGAACAGGATTTATCAGCTTAAAAGAGAAAAGGAGGATTGGTGAAAGGAGGAGAATATTTGACACAAACAAAAAAAAATAAAAATAAAGCAAACCAGAGAATATGACAACATAAACAGAGCACCAGGAATCGCAAGAGGGAAGAGAATCAGAACTGAAACAGAGGCGCTAATAAAGCAATGAGATTACTGCATCCTGTCTAGACACCCAACGTCGGCTTGTACAAGAGAGTGTCAGATTCTTTCCAAAAAAGTTCTTGTTTAGCTTGCAGCACATCCAGGTAATTCTCCAGAAACTGGACTGGATCCTATTCTTACACATTGTTTATATGCAGCGACAGTTCTCACTTCGTCTCTTCCTTTTAATGATATGCTGGCGGCAGAGAAGCCGGCTGAAGAAAAGGTAATAAAGAGGGATCTGCTTCAATGATGATGTGATAATACGAGGGTTTACGGAGAATATAAAAGCAGCTGATTAGATAAATAAAGCTGCAGCGCTTCATATCGCTGAGACTACAACTCCGGCAACAAGTAATTATTTAAAAGGTGACAGGTCTTGGATGAAAATATCAGACACTGAGGTAAAAAATTAATGTGCGACAAAAAGTGGAGAATAAAAACACCGGTAACATCTATTTAACACCTTAAAATCCATTAGCTATGTGTTTTCTTTTTATTTTTTGAAGTACAGCAAATAAATCACTGCTGGGCTGCATCTGATTTGCAAACACATTGAATGCAAAGTCCAAGTGAGCGCTCAGAAATCAGCATGGAGACCATTTGGAGTAACGGGGCTGTTTTGTAAGTAGTGCCACTGCGCCAAGAGTCAGGTGGCAACATAATCTCACACGGAGTGAGGATTCAGCCCCACTGTGTGCCCTGGCAATTTCTGCTTGTGTATGTCTCAGTCAGGGGACGTTCCCTTCCCGAGCATGATGATCTATTGGTAAGACACCATAGAAGGAAGGTCAGGCATACGTGTGGGTTGAAATTAGACTGATCGCATTGATTTAGAAGAAAAAGGAACAAAAGGCAAGGAGAAGAGGAAACGGAAATTCAACCCATTGAGAAAGAAAGAGATTACTGCAGGATGTCTATACTCATGTCTTTCTAATCCACTCATCTTCCACCCCTTCCTCTTTCCATTTTTCCTGTCCTCATGTCTAATAATATACACATACTCCCAGTAGGGATAAAAGCTGGAGAATTGATGATCCTGCCAGCAAACAATCCCTGCAAACAATCCCTGCAAACAAAGACAGAAGACTTGAAATTTGTGACACTAACGAATGACTAATGAAAATTGAGAAAGCTGTGAATAACACTTGATCAGTAAAACCTCAAGATCAGTTTTACTTCCCAACCACTTCTGAAGAAATTGCTAAGACGACATGACGTCCTCACAGATGGTCAGACTGCAACACTTTGCAGAGCTTCTTTTCTAAAAAGGTGGCCGACATTCATTGCAGATTTCCGCGGTTAACAAAAACAGAGTTTCAGTTGCACACCCCTAATCCTCAGTGAGAAGCAGCATCATAAACAGAGAGCTGATGTCTCCCGGTCTGCCAGAGCATATCAGCAAAATTCTGTGTGTGTGAAACTGGATGACTGAGAAGTAAATTTGAGTTCGGTTGTTGCTACAACTGACAAACGATTTAATAAACCACATGACATATTACCCTGACGGGAGACTCACTAGTAAATGTAGGAAGGATAGGAAAAAAGTCATTGGATACATGAAGTCCACCCACCAATATTTCACCCCTGATTAATCTCAGGAGGACTCTGAGGGGTAATATGTGATTGTGTGATGTAGTGATATTGTAAAAAGAAAATATGCAGCAGCAGCAGCACTGCATGACCTTCCAGTGTCCATCTGATCTGTGAAATAAATTGATCAACAAAATGATGCAGGTGCAACCTACTGATGATCTAAAAAAGGCTCATGCTTCAGTTTTATAAGACATTGTTTGCTAAGTATATCTGATTAGCTAGGACTGGAATAGATCATGTGAAAGTTTATTAAAGTAGAGGTGGAAAAGATGTCACACTGAACATGTTTTTTTCCAGATTCTGCAGATTGTTAGGGCTTATGTTGAACAGCTAATATGTAATGTGATATAAAAACAATACACACTTATAAACTATCAAGTATTGGCTACTGCACTATCCAATGAATGAAGCAGTAAGTTTATTAAAATCAAGATCACACTTGTGATGAAAAAACCCTCAAGTGGTTTATTTTAACTGAGAATGCCCCCAAACCCTTTTATAGTGTTTTCAAAATCATACTAATCTTCATCTACCACTGCTTAAAAAAAATTTAAATAAATAAAACATAAATAAAAAAGTCATGAATTCCTCTTTAAAATAATGTTCTTACTGAAGGAGAGGCAGTGTTGGCTGCTACAGCTCTGTCTGGCTGCAACAACAGAGCTTATTCTTTAGCTACCTTTAGCGTAGATATGCTAAAGGCAGCTAAACCTATGGTAATAAATTTTAGGATGTTTGAAGCAAAATGCTAAGTTTCTGGAGCAGAACAATTTTTTCTATAAAATGTGTTTCAATATGATTAACGTTAAGTGCACAAAGGTTTTACGGGCAAGTTATGTTTAGACAGAGAGCAAAAAATGCTAGCATTAACTGAGCACAATACAACAGTTTTACATCATTTTACTGCGGTACATCAGCAGGAGCCAGACACAAATTTTGCCCAAACTTTTAGCCAATTAGGTTGAGTCAGATATATGCACAAAAATGTAAAGCTGCCCCATTGTATCTAGGACAAAATATCAGTCAGTACCAAGAAAAAAAGAAGAAAAAAAAAAAATCAGCAACTGCAATTTCCTGAACATCTTTGGAGAGCGTGAAATGTAGGCAGTTATAATACTAATGTACACAATCCAACACCAAAGCTACTGAGCTTTTAGGCACTTACATGGCATTGACTTTAATCATGCAGCAGATGGGACGATAAACTGCCAAACGCCTGCTCGTTAGATGATGGATCAGCACTGTACCTAATTTTAACACGTTGAAGACATTTCTCTTAAATACTTGATATTTTGTTACAGTTTACAGAAACACCTTGTCCCAGATAGGCATGGCCTGGATCCTCAGCTGCAGAGAGCCGGCGGTCATGTGTGTCAGACTGTGTGGTTTGGTTTCAAACCTTTGCTGTACCACTGTAACCAGATATTCGGATAAGGGCAGCAAAGGGGAACATGAGCTACTTGCCCCCGTGTCAATTTGTGGCACTTTTAAAGCGCTCTCAATGCACCTTCAATGGGGCAGAAACAGCAGGCTGATCTTGAGTCGGTACAAGCCAAACATAGAAAGCCGAGTTGGGTGCTCAGCCAATAGAACCTAAAACAGCCCATCTACCCGTTAAGCTATGCTATAGAATAAAAACTCTTCCATGTTTTTTAAAGTCTGTCACAGAAACCTGATCCACATGACTTAAGAAGAGTCTTAAGCTTCCAACCTTATGATTTATACTGGCATGAGCCTGAACTACAATCAGACTTTGTATTCCCTCTCATGGTAAAGGTTAAAGTTTGATGAGAGGAGCACTGATCCAGAGTCCGTACCTTAGGGGGTGTTTTAATTGGCTCCAGATGGCCCACATGGTCCTGATAAAATGCTACCTCACTTCAGCTGGCTCCGTACAAGCATGAGCGTGTATGTGCCTGGATTCATTTCATCCCCACAAGGGCCTCACAAACGCATGTGTTTATGTGGACAAGAGTGCATGTATGTTTATAAGGGAGTATTAATCTTGACAAGACGCATCTGTTTAACCAAAGCCACCGTTTACTCAGCTGTTTAATGTAAATTTATATTGCTGTCTCTCTTCAGATCAAACCCATTCATAAAGCAGCCGATACATGAGTTTTCTTAAGCTTGCTGTATTTTTAGAGCACACAATACTTACAAGAGAATGTTAACGTGGGTGAATTGGCGAATATATGCAAATATTGTTTTGGAGTAACAATTACGAATTGAAGGTGTAGCAAAACATGGACGATGAGCACGACCGCCGCACTATTTCAACATGTTTGTTGCTCTTCTGTTCCTATAGATTAAAAGGGAGAAATGGTGCTGCAGTGAATTGACCCGCCAACCCCTGTGCCCATCACACATGCAAAGAGCTGACCTATTGACCCGACTCAAATATACACTGAGCGTATGCACATCGGAAACAAATAAACTATTAGTCAGCGATTCCAGGCTGCTTTGAGGTCAAATTGGTGGCAATTTATTCATGAGATAATATGTGACAAGGAATAGAGTGAAACAAAGAAAAAGAAAATACTGCCAAAATCATTAACATAAAAACTACTTAAAGTGAAAATTAATTTAAAACACTCATCATTGTTATTTCTATTGATCGTTTAAATTTGAAGTGTTAAAAAGAAAAACTGTAGAAAACAGAGAATATATTTATTTGCATTTTTTGGTATTATTGTCTCCGATTGACAATAATTTCAGCTCTTGGTACTTTTTAAATCCTTTGTATACATTTTTCAACTGGTGGTTTTGTGTCCATCAACAATGATGAAATGTTCATATTACACATATTACTGTGAACCTAAAATTACACCCTTACAAAACTATAGAAAGTGGAATAAAAAAAAAATAACAGAATGTTTAAAAATAAAGGATAAATCTGAATTTTAAGAGGAAATGTATAAATGTCATGTTGATCTACTTGTTTTCAATATACTCTCGACATGTTTAATAATTGAAAGCTAGTTTTTGTTTCTCTTTATTTCAAAATGTTATTACTTAGAGTTAGGTTATTATACATGAACTGGTCTTAAATCACATTATTCCTTCCTCCAAAAATGAGAAGGATTCATCTTCAAACGTAGTTTTCAAATTTCTGGCTAAAACTTTGGTTCAAAGAAATGACCAAAATGAGTTTACAAAGATGCGCCACACCAACAGCAGAAATGAAGTACTTAAAAATGTAAAGGATTTATTGTTGATTGCTTTTTGTTACCTAACTGTAGACTTGAATGTGTGGAAGCATCAAAAGGTCGACATTCACTGCAAATAAAAGGTATAAGCAGGCCTGTGTGTATGTAAATGTAACCTTGCCCCCCCACTCCCACTTTGACTGAAGTAAATGATGAGAGCAGATAAGGAGATGAAGAGAAAAGACATCTTGAAAACAGATTAAGCTGATGTCTGAATATATAAATGCTATATTAGGTCAGATGGAAGTTCAACATTGTTCTTATTGTCACAAATGCTAATGTCCTGCACTTCTGATAAATGCCGTGACCAGAGCTACCCTAAAGGGAAAAATGTAGAGTAGAGATTCAAGCTTGACGTCTCCAGGGAAATAAGAAAAAAAATAACTTATTTTTTGCTTTTTATTTGGTCTAAATAGGGAAAATTTGTCATTGCTGACTTCAAGATGACAGTGTGAGTATTTTTAATAAATTTACTGAAACTGTTTAGTATGAGGGACAAAAATTCTGTTTCTAAAAGTCTTTGCTGAATTCTAGACCAAGCCGCTGTTTGCAGGTGACTGCAAGCAGCCTCAGATTTTGTGACCAAGCTGACTGCACAACCCTGCATTAAAGAGGATGAAAAACCACGTTAAAATTTGTTTTGAGGAATGTACAAACTGAGAAGCTAAATGTTGTGTAGCTGACCCAAGATGAAAATAAATTCAAACATGTGTGTGTCAGCAAACACTGCTATGGTTTCACAGGAGAACAAGCCTGCCAAGCAATTCAAATGAAGGTCATGTGTGCAAATAGAAGACATCCACAGCAGAGTGTATGAGTAGAAAAAACAGTGAAAATTTTAAAATGAGCTGTACAGATGATTACGCAAATGCCCAGCTATAAACCTCTGATTTTGTAACCTTGCTTTTACCACCTGATGTCTCTGTTATTACATTAGAATAGCAGAAACATCTCAAAAAGATGTCTCTGCTCAAAAACAAACGAAAAAAAACAAAAAAAAACTACAGTATATGGGGCTTAGATTAAGTGGCGCAATACACAAATTTTTTATTCTTTTTTTTGTTTTCCTTTCAAAGTGTTCTTTGGTTTGAGGTTTTGGAGACAAACACAAATGTGCAAATCATTGGGAGAGTAAAGGAGAAAACAAACAGCTAACAAAAGCCTTTTTAAACTGCTGTGGAATAAGCAGAGACAGTATTTGTTGGTGATTCCATTTTCAGAAAGAAACCCAAGTGTTTTAATTGCCCGGGAGATTAGTTCACATGTGATTCTACTCTGTTCTATATATCCGTCACAGGATATATGAAGAACTAATCTGTATGAAACACATTAGTCTTAGTGTTTGTGTTTTACATCATCTATTTGCTTTTTATTCTTATATCCATTAGGTGTTGGTACTACAGCAAGGTTGTGTTGTATATACTTTTCATGCAATGCCAGCTAAAATAAATCAATAGTCGCATTAAAGCCATTACTGGTCTTGTGTGTATGTGTGCGTCCATACACAGTATATGCACGTAATCCTTGATAAATGGAAACGGTGATTATGCATCACTGACAAGAGTCATTGGTTATGCTAGACAAGTGTGGTATGTGTGTGTGTGTGTGTGTGTGTGCGCATGCTCGCTCTTGGCATTCATTAAGTTGAAACAAAACAAGCCGCAGCAGCTGAGTGTGTGTCTTGGCACAGACAACAGAGAGAAGAGATTCAAAGAGAGCCAAAAGTGGGTTTCAGTGAAGTGAGAAGGGAAAGAAAAAGAGTGACGCAACGCAGCAAACAAGTTAAGAAGTCTAAGAGGGCCACTCAACTTGTGGTCTGTACAATCACACTGCAGACACACTTTTACCATACCTCAAAATAGTCTGAATTCCTTCTTTAAAATCAGACAAGTTGCTTTAAAATGAACTGTTCTTCTTGATAAACTCTAAACTGCTAAAACAAATAAGCTGAAGGAACTGCAACTTAAAGTTCTGATGATTATAATGCATACAGGATGCATGAGACAGCAAGGCCTTAAATAGATGAGAGCATTTCATTGGGAAAAGTCGACAACCTTTTGGAAGTCTCAGTTGAGGTAAGGATGAATCTTTACTTAGAAGATACACTGCAGCTATTATTAAAACCTATTATTAAAATGTCAACTCTGGCACCAATTAGTTTTTTTTATTTTTTTATTAATAGTAAATAGTTTTAAATAGTTTTATGATAACTATGATTTCCATCACACAGTGAAATCGGCTTCGGTCCTAATGTAAAATTAATAACAACTTACAATTAAAAACAACTGAAAGATACTTCTAATTATTGGCTCTCCAACACAAACCTGTTGTGCATACTATGTTTAAATTCAGCAATTAATTGCAACCAAGACAAAGTTAAAAAAAAAACAGAAGTGCTGCAAGTTTCTATGTACATGTATCAATTTTAAGGCAAACAGAAACTAAAAGGATGTCTCACACGCTTATTTGTCTGAAAAAGAACAGGATGTTTTGTCTGTGGCATTTAAGTATGAGGTAGAAGTGGGAGATTTCAGCTTCGATGCATTTAAGAACAGAAACTCTATTTTTTTTTTTTCAGTATTTGACCTTTCAGTCATTGGTCAAAGACAGTCAACTTAAAACTGTTTGATTAATTGCTGCCGACCAGCTTTGACAATGACTTGTGTATTTCAAATCTGCCAAACCTTTGGCCACTTTACTCAACATTCAAACCACAATTCTTTACAAGGAATTAAACCACATAGATGTTTTCAGATCTTCAATCAATTCAGCTGAAACTATATTTTGCTATATCCTTTGAGAGCAGTGAGATGTCATTAAGATGCCAATAAATGCAGATGAAAACTGACTAATTTTATTTTTCAGATGATGACTAAGTGTGAAAATTATGACTCCTATTTGGAGAAGCATTTCCTTTAAAAGCTGTGCATTTTGTGACTCATAATGTGTGGGGAATGCCAATAAAATACATTTTAAATAAAAGTAGGCCTTTTCACTGACAGATTCCAACTTAATTTCAATACTGCGGGGGGGGATTAAGCTGGGCTTTAACTGGGTCGGTAAACCATGGTGAAATATGGTGTTAGCTGATGGATATGTGTTTGGAGGGCCAAAGCTTGGCAGGAAAACCCTATTTGGAGAATAAAGTGATGGTGGTGAGAGGGCTACAATGAGCTGGCATGTCTAAGAGTGACTGCCGCCAGTCTTTTCTGGAGCATGGGAAGGCAAACACAAAGTTGATCTCAAAGACTTATAAAAGGGGGGGTGCTTCCTGCCAAAAATCACTCGCACCTGTTCCTCTGTCTCTCCATGCTGCCCCACCCAGCAGTCTACTCTTGATCCCTTCATCTTCCCCACAAAAAAAAAAAAAAAAAAGTTTTTCTTTTTCACTCAGAGCTGGACACAGATAAGCCATAGATAGGCCACTGCCAGATGAATAAGCCCCTGGCATCATCACAGTTAGTCCTGTTCAGAAGCAGCCCCTAAACCACAGCAGCAGAGTCATCCTTCATACACAACGCCTGAATAAAGCTTTTTAAAGAGGGCATAAGGCAATACCAATGTCTGACCAGACTTGTGTTTTGTATGGAGACAGGAAGCCTTTCTATTCTGTCCTGTTTTCATGTGTTTGTGTCAAGCAAAGTAAAGAATATTACCCAACGAGTGGGTCTGCAGCTGAACCCTCACAAAGCAGGGGAATACCGGCTTTCAGAATCAGAGAAAAATAATTTTCCTTCCCGAGTAGAAATAGGGCTAATTTTAGCTTTACTGTCATCTAAGCCCAACAATTACTTAAAAAAAAGACTTAGTTGCTGTAGTCAGTAATCTTGAGTTCACACACAGACATCTTTATTTACGGCTAATCATTTTGATGGCCAAACAAACAAACAAAACAATCTCTGAAAGATATCAGTGGATTAATTTTATCCATACATGGTCAAAACTCAGTCAAATATTTACACACACACTCATTTTGGTGCAAGCCTGTTTGTTTTAGCGCCATGCTGTGGGTCTGCTTCATTGCCTGTTTTAGAGTTGGATTCCACAAAGAGGAATAATAAAGACTCCAAATTTCCTAATGTCACTTATAATCACCAGCTCCAGAGCCAAAACTGTGGACAATCCCCAAAAAACAACAACCATGTCTAATAGAGAGACCCAAATTTTTGGCACATAGATGCTAAAAGCTCGCTAATGGCTACAAAAGCAGGTTGATCTGACTTTGAGTGGCCTATGTTTTCCTCCTGGAAAATGAATAAATCAAAAGGCTCAAAATTAATGAGTTTTATGGAAAGCTGGTAGACATTATATCTCTCTTACTGTCTTACTGTATAAATCTTAAATAATTTCTCTACTTTCGTGCCTTCCTTCACTCTTTAACTCATTCAGCCATCAAGGTAATCACTTTTAAAAATTCGAAACCCCAATAGGGTCTTTTTATTTCAGTTTCCTCCTGCAGCACATCACCGGCCAGCCCTGTGGGCACCTGTTTCGCAGCCAGGTAAGACCCACGAGTTGTAATGACCACGCTGAGATTTCGAAGCTTCGGTATCAAATGACAGCTCGGAGGACTCGAGCAGGTGCTTGACACGCAATGAATGGAGCCTGTATGCTCATTACAGAGAGACATCTGCTGCAGTCCAGCCCCCTCCTCGCCCACAAGTCCCACTCTCCCCCGTCCGCCCCCGTCCAGGTTTACCCTGATGTTTGGATGCCCTGTCAACGTGCGGGAGGGAACGCACCACACACACCCGCACACCGTCGACATTAACACACCCACACACTCCATCCACTGTAGTCGTGTTGAGGGGTAAACAGTAGAAAAATCAGGTTGCGTGGCTACATGAATGTGAAGGGAAACACGAGCATTAAGGCACAGTAGTCGTTTTAATTCTGTTTTGCATCCTATAAAACATAATCTACAGTAAATCCTGTTTCTCAGATTGTAATCACCTAGCTGAAAGATTAAAATTTTCCACAGATTTACATAATTTCTCAGTGATGTTTGTCAAACAAAGCTGTGTTTTCCTGTAAATCTCTTTGAAAAATCACTACCTTTTACAGCCAATTTCAATTATTTACGCACTGCATGACTACCATTAAAAAAATACATTAATACAAATATGCAGGCTGGAAATTAACAGCATATTGTACTGTGGCAGCAAGCTACTTCAGTTTTTAAATTATTTATTCGCAAACGCTTGGCAACAATCTTTTAAGAGGCTAATTATAAATGATTGAAATGAATTTGCTCTTAAACATCAGCTCACAGTTCTTTCGATTCTGTTTGAGCTATTTACCCTTCTGGGTCGACTCCCTCATTCTGCTGTTAAATAGAAAGTGGTTTTTCAAAACATTTTAATTTAAAACACTGATGGAGAAAGAAGAAAAGACACAAATCAAGTGAGAGAGACAGAAGGGAGAGTGCGCAGGATTGGTTTATAAATCACTGAAATGATCGGCGTAGCAGTAAAACATGTTGCATCGATTTTGCTGGGGATGTTGTAACATAGGATTTACAGGAGCTAGGATGAGAAGGGGATAATAAATTGCACACAAAACGTGTGGCTGGAAAGTGGGAAAAAAGAACGAGCAGCGTTTGTAAAAAATAATGAGGAAAAACCTGAGCCTGGTTTCAAGTTTTTCACTGAAGTCAGTTTAAGCTAAATCGGTCCAACAATAAGAGTTGCACATTCCTGAAAAAGGCTAAGAACAAGAAACTACAGAAATTCTACTCTGAACCACCTTCAGGGAAAATCAGACACCATGTCAGCACCAGCACCTCACACAGCAACTGTTGAGCACAGTGGCAGAGGGTTGATGACTTCAGCCAACTAATCCTGAACCTTTTATATCCACAGCATCCATGTACCTTGCAGTCAATGAATCAATCTTCCATATACTGAAGTAAGGCGGAGTCAAATTGGTTGAAGCTTTGTCTAAATAGGCTGATAAACAGGAATGATCACAAATACAGCAAAATATCTACAATAGGGAGGCTGGGAAGGAAAGTATCAAGCTGTCTATTAAAGTACCACTTAAGAGAACTGAGCATAGACTAATGTCTGAAAAGCTTAATGAACTGAACTAATGTTGGAATGAAGAGGGAGCCAAAATTCCTCTCCAACAATGTCAGTCAGTGATGGAATGCACTTTGAATTCTGTAAGCTTTCGAATTGCTTTATTTTGGAAAAATAAACACTACAGTAATAAAATAGATTTATCTAAAGCTAGCTTTAATGAACCACTGCCCAGACAATGCAGACATTATCCTGTGTTCATGATGTAAACAGACGGAAAACCATTAAGGAATGACCAACCTCTTTTTTGCAGGACTGTCCTCGCCATATTTGTTGCTCCCATGGAGGCCCTGAGAGCGCAAGGACCCATCTTCTTTGTGGCAGCCCTTCGACACCGAGCCATTCAGCTGCCCATTGGCAAGAGAACCTGGAGACAAGAAGCATAAAAATAGTTACACTCAAGCCTCCCTCAACATCCATTTGGTTAAATCATTTCAACTTATATTGCTAACATAATTCTTTATCAGTCTATTTCCTGGAATGATATATTCTTTTAAAATAAATATTGAGTCCTTGTAGAAAAAAACGGCGTTTTCATCACTTTACTCTGTCAGGGTTAATAAAGCTCTTTTTTTTACTCTTTGAAATGATGCAATAATGCGAGAGGGGGGCAGTAAACATTGCTTTTGATGAGATTATGGTAAATCTGTTCTAGCCAACAGTGCAGAGAAGAGAACATGGGAATGACAACGATTGAAAGAGATCAATGAAAAGAAAGCACCAATAACCCAAACAGTTCAAAACAAACTGAGCTTGTGAGGCAAGCTGAAAGCATATTATTTCATGTCCTGTTGTACATTTTGCAGCTTCTCGGGGATCAATTTTAGAGAAAAGGAAAATCAACTTCCTTTTTCTGGAATGGAGGTGATGGGCTCCCTAGGACAATGAATTAAGGAGAAAACAAACTAAAGGCAGTGTGAGAAAAGGATAGCTTCTGCCAGACATGAAATTTTCAGAAAACCCGACAGAGAGAGTCAGGATTAAATATTTAGCAAGTAGCTCACTCAAACAAAACAAGGCTCCAGACAGACTTTTGAATCAAAAGCAACAAGAGGCACAGGAAATTTAAATCAGGTCAAAGAACAGAGTGGAAGTTAATAGTAATCACAGGTAATTTCCCCTGGGGCAGATCTTGGAATGGGTCAGTCTAAGAAGCCAGTCTGATTCAGGAACACGGTGTGAGAAAAAACAACATAGGGCGTGTTGAGAAAGTCTGGGATATTATAGTGTGTGATAATATCCCATGGATGCATTTATAAAGGCCACCCAGTCCCTGAATCACCAAAGCATGAGCTATATCCTTAACACAATGTCAAGCTTGTTCCCAGTGCAGGTTTTTCACTCCCAGCACCAACTCTGGTTTCCGATTCTTGCCGTAGTGTTCATGGATGGGATCTAAAGGTGTAGTTGTTGCAAATCTGGTTTGGGAACCTTCATGTCTCATCTTTGTTTTATGCAGGAGATGTAGTTCTGTTTGCATCTTCAATTAACTGGAATGGTTTACAGCCAAGTATGACGTACCTGGGATACGTCATAGTCCGTGTGTCCGAGGTCAAGGCTTTCATTTGGAGGCCAGCGTGTGACTCAAGTATAGGAGTTTATTAATCTGTGTGTTCTTGAGCCATGACAGAAACTGTTGAATGGATCAGAAATTGTATAGATTGACTAGAGAAGACTGGTTCCGTGCTAAGTCAAGAGGTTACGCAGTCAGTCTGCTCTGTTTGTCTGCATTTCCTGTGCCGCCAGCTTGCACGGCCAGAGTGGCAGCTGTGGCAGCTAGAACTCTGTGTTGGACCACTATTCCTCTTTCTAGTGATGGCATCACAGTACAGAGGGGGATTTACAGAAAAAGCAGAAGGATACCGAGCCTTGATGTTAGAAGTGCTAGAACCTCAACATGTTAAGAGTCAGTAACTTTTTTGTACCTGCAACAGGAAGGTATTAATTTACAAACAGACAGGTTCTCTCTCTGCAGAAAATGTGCCTGACTTGACTAAGGCAATGACAGTTCTACCTTGTTCACATTCATTTAGCAAAGACCAGCAATGACTCACTGGCTGCCAACCTTGAAACTCACTCTTGTTCGATCACAAACACCTCAATAATAGAAGGTGTCTTTTTTTTAGTCACTGATATTTGGCACGAGAGTTTACCACCAACATGCCCACTTAATTCCATTCAATAGATAGATGTTTCATTAGGTCTTTCACTCGCTACTGCTAAATAATATTAATTCAGCTCTCACTAACAGCATGAGTCAAAGGCAAAGGTTGGGATGAGTATGACTTATATGATGTCCTGCCAGAGTTGCAATTGGTGAACAAGCCTGGGCATTGTTTCATCTGATAGATGGGAAGGGGAGCAGGGAGATCAAATGACAGCAGGCGACAGAAGGAAGATGAATGATTGT